>NC_064640.1:1009858342-1010162535 GCF_023864345.2 Schistocerca serialis cubense
CAGAAACAGGCAAGAATGGCAGGTGGGCTGCCCCCTTCTTTCTCCGTGGAGTAAAGTCGTTGGAGTGGACGGAGCACTGTTCATTGTTCATTTATGACAGTGCATTAGCAGCTGAGATAAAAAGGCCTTCATTCCAAAGACAAGACTCTGCCAGAGGGTGATAGGTGCTGGGAGCTTCTGAACTTAGGGCGACAAACATCTCCTGGCATTCCTTAAAAACTCAAAAACAGCTCTGACCTACTTTATGGAGAGATGCTGTACCAGAGTTGGCAACTAGCCTCCTAGCAAGCTTTTTACATTTTCATGGGACCTGTAAACTGAGACTGGATGATGGCAGAATAAGCACCGATTGGTGTGTTAGTTGAGATGTCATATGGACGTTACACATGGCATGAAACTTATTAGAAAAGACGTATTATTGGATTGTTGATGTTTCAGCGTTTTGGGGCGCGAAATATTGTCTGTGGAACAATTATTCCATTGGAGCTGTTGGCAACTTTTAAGAGGATTGGTGGACACATAGTATTGGTTGGAAAACAGCAGCAAGCTTCGTTTTTAGAGATTGGAAAAAGGTATCAATGGAAAGACAAGGACGAAGGGAGTCGATAGGAAGACATGGATGAGGAGAGTTGTGTCCGTTACACAGAAGAGAGTAGTCAATCGAGAGACGTGGAGGCTAGATTGCAGCTGCGTTCTTCCGTTCCTCTTACTGGTTGACGAAATGTGCCACTTGTCAGATATGAAGTGCTACTACAATAATGTGAAATTAATACCACAGGCGCACACCTCTGAATAGTGCCAAAGATAAATTTTAATCAGGTAGACGGTTCAATTTTGGCGGTAGATCGTCGAGAGCACAAGCTTGTTGTTACCAATAGGTTTCGAAACATTTTTGATTATAAAATCGCCTTATCACAGACTTGTTCATATCTTGTTGGTATAGTAACCCACCGAAATTCACTTCGTATGAAGATTTCTGGTCTATCAGTATAATTAATCCACTAATAATTATTGTAATTAGTCTGCGCTATCTGTGTTAATGAATGATTTAACTTCTGAATATCACTAATCAGAGTTCTTTCTATAATACCATATCCTTTTTACATTAATATTTTACGCAGCGTAATTTATAATACTCAAACACACTGTTATTGTTGCTGAAATGAGTTTCACATTCATTGCAAAAATTATCTCTGATTTGTGCTTAATAATTGTGGCTCGAAAACAGATTTTAACATTTGTTTCGTAATTATTCACTTCATAAGGGAGATGAAGTTCGTTTATCCTTGGAAGGATCTCAAGGAGCTCACTTTCGGTCAAACTGTCATAAAATAAAGTCCACCAAATCACAAACATGTATTTTCAATAAACCAGAGATCTTACTATCTTGGATCTAAGCCTGAGCTGCGTAATAAGTGAAACTTCAACCCCAGCAAACTTCGTTCGACTGACGCACGATTGGTTTTACAAATCACTCACTTACAAATCATTCAGCAAGTAAATTTTCGAAAATCTTCAAAATTATTATGTTTTTCTTTTAACAACTTCATTACAACAGTCGTTACACTGCAGCAATATTGCCACGTACTGAACATTCGTAATGCTTTTATACAGATTTCATCTGCATGTGGCTGAATCTGAATATGAACTCATTGCATGTTTTATTTCATTTCTGTTTTAAAACTCTTAAAATCTTTTGTTACAGTTATTAATGTAGAGTCGCGGAAGTCGCTCTGGGAGGTCTTCTTTGGTAACTGGCCGTCGTTTTAATGTCAGTGTTGAACAGTAAAAAGGACAGCGTGATGATGGGGACACTGGTTCTTCAGCTACTTCCACGCCCCACGCTCGAACCATGAAACAGAAAACAGAACAAACATCTCTTACTGTACCATACTACAAAACACAACATATAAAATCTTTTCATTTAAACATCATTAGAGAACATACGACTGCTTACAATCCATGTGTTGCATAGCATAAATTGCTCGACGGTACATGGTAGTAACCACTGTATCATCGCACAACCCCACCACTAGCCACACGAAACATGGGTTCAACCTAATCTCTCTAATGCTAACGAGTCTACTTAATGCTAAACTTTACGTCCATACTGTGGATTCCCCGTCATTACTGAATGAAATATCTTCTTTGTGAGATGCTCTTACTAATATTTACTAGTCTACTTTACAACTTGCGTGTAAATGACAAACGTCTTGTAAACACAGTTGCTCTTCTTATTACAGAAGTTTATTGGCTCATATCGTACAAAAATACACAGTAATTACTAGTTTCAGTAAAATTAAGTCGCCATCTCCAGATCATTTGTACAGAAAGAATTTTTACAAGGCTAACCCATTTCGTCGACTATTCACATTAACTGGGCAAATGTTTAATGTATGTAAAGGTACAATTATGGAAAATTCTAACGTCGAACCAACATAAAATGCATACAAATTATAAGTAAACATACCTTATAGAGACGACATTCCACAGTACCGTCTCTCGTCATACAATAGGAGAATAGCTGTGCAAACAGAGCACAATCGTTACAAGTAAAATACATAAGACGTGTATAAAATGTTTTCATGTTTTGTCCTAGTTGACATGTGACAGGAAACTATTATGAGGCAATCAAGAGAATACGCCGTTCTACGAGACACCACCTGATGACTGCAGTCTTTTACAACATAGGATTATGTCTTCGAAATACAATGTAAAGAATTTTATACTTTTTATTTTTTTATCCATGAAAGTAAAAGGATTATATACCCGATTTCCCAAATATATACATAAAAAAATTATTGCAAATTTGTTATTACTGTATCTTATATCAGTGTTATGGTCATTGTTACCAGATACATAAAGTGGTAAACTGTTAATGTTACAATAATAAGTTCATGGTATACAGAGATTAAAAATATGGAAATAGTGTTGCGTGACTTTACTACATGTGAGTATAGAGTTTCGTATAATAATGTATCGTCAATGATCAGCTGATGTGTACTGAGTTATCATCCAAACATTTTGTGGTCTACGATAATCTTTTCTCTTCTTGTATTTAGACCACTATTATTAGGAGCAGTTCTTTAGTGACTGCTTCATTACATACACTAAGTGCTAAGTGTACATACTCCATTCCACACTTATTCTCTTTAACAACTATAATATGAACAAACATTTCAAGTTGAAGTTCCCTGGTTGTTAACTGTATACATATTAGTCTATCCACCGGGCAATGTTTCGTCCATGCATGAGCGTTAATCATTAATGACTTGTCTCTTCTTTTGGAAGTTTTATCACTATAAATAAATTAGTCTTGGTTAATTAATTCTAGTATGCATATTTGTCTTTACCTAAATATACAATCTTCTCTGTTTCATATTATTATCTCTTTCTTCTTTAGTGAGTGAGAGCTGTACCAGAACATTTTTGTTCAGTATACTTTCATTAATTTCTGGGCTTTTAATCACTAGAAATATCTGTCCTAAAACATTCTTTGTTCAGTTGCTTACAGGACTAATAATTTTATATTATTTTCCCCATTTTTCTCTTACATGGGTTATTCTTGTAAGGTTCCTTGTACTATTCTCAGCTGAATACTATCCCAGCTAGCGTCATTTCTGTGTTGTAATCTATGTTGTTTGTATTCTGGTAGATAACTTGAACAGTAAATCAAGGTACTCAATTTTTACATATAAAACTTACGCATTGTATCATTGGTTAGGTACTTCATTCTGTAATATCTCAATGCCATGAGGCCTAATCTTATTATTGTAGTTATATGTAATTATTTATTTTCTTCTCTAGCAGTGAAATAAAACTTGTACAGCTACAGCTTGTTTCCAGCAGTCAAGTGTTTACTGAGAATCAATAATTTATTTTTATTTCACACTTCCTCTTTTGTAGTAATGCACTTCTGGTCCCTCACTGATAAATTCCTAATGCTTACCATCTTCGTGGATTAATTATGTACTAGGTCATTTTAGGGCTTACAGATTTATATCCCTAACACATTGCTTTCGATCAATTGATTATTATTCCAAGTAGTTCATTTTTCTTGTGCAGTACTTCTAAATTCCACTTCAGTCAAATATTAACAGTATTCTTACTTCCTTCATAGCGAACACTTTGTCTACCGATTGCATCTACTGAAATTTGTCTCTATTTTCATTTGCATGTAACCTTCGTTTGCATTTAATGTCCAAATCAATGATTCCCAAACACGTTTCACTAGTTTAATAGGTGTTAATTTATGGTTCCCCACTATACATCCCCCTTTGCTTTCATACATGGAGCACTCGAAACCATGTCAACTCTTTGTCTATTTTTCTATTAATTGATAGCCTATAAGGTTTTATGTGGTCGCTGCTATAAAGACCTTTGATTTTCCCTCTATCTGTATCTCGTAATGCTGCGGCTTTACAGTGAGGTATTTCTAGAACCTCCCAAGGCCCCTCGTTCTCATAGTATACCTAATCTATCTTTTTATTCAGTTTTTATCTCCGGTGGTGTGCTCTTACCATAATCAAGTCTCCGACCTGTAAGTTTTGTATTTGGGCTCTGATATTCTGCTTACATAACCTCTTTTCAGCACTAGTACCAGCACCTTTCCTTCGCTAGTTGAATAGTCGGTACTTCTCCGTAAGAAAGTGTAGGTGGCCACTTCAGCCCAGATAACAGGGGCTCGCCCAACGAAGCTTTTATCTATTATTTTAATAGGAATCAGCACTGTACTCAAATGTGATAACATATTCAGTATTAAGGAATACGTTTTGAATTAAAAGACATTTTCAAATTCTAAGCCTTTTGACAAGTTAAACAACTTCACATATATTGTTCTTCACTAACCTAACCATGTTTTTCCAATAATAAAACTTATCTAAATGCATTATACACTTTTAAGACCAAAGCGAATATATCCATGTTGAATATAATTTATAAGTCTTTCTACTTCAATCTTAGGTATACAGATTCTGCGCGGTTCATTCCTTACACTATCCCCCAATATAATACACCTTCATACACTTTTCAGTGATCTGACTTCTATTTGGTCCACATATTGTTACTCAAAGAGCTGATCACTTAATTTAGTAATAATCTTTGTCCTGATGTTTCATAATCTCAGTTTGAGTCAGAGAATATTCTCCATTGTTCTTTGTCATTCTTAACCCTTCTCCTGGAAACCTGAAGTTGTTAGAATTTATTTCACTCAAAGCTTTCGATGCTTCTTCTCTCAGTGTACTTAATTTGTTATTTACTGATTCTTGCACTGTCACTACCTCCTGTAACATTTCTTTATTCGTCTTGAACTCCCTTCACTAAGTTCATTAGTTAATATTTCTATTTGCATTTTGATTTCTCCCATCTCTTGTCTCGATTTCTTAAAAATAAGTATCTAATCTGTAGTCTACCATTTCTATCTCATTTTGTACTGTTGATATATTTCTGTACCAGTTCCTCAGTGAAGTCGTCGTGCACCTGTTTTATTTCTAATTTTAATTCTTCATTACTACTGTCTGTCTTATTGGACAGTTCGGTGTTCTATTTTAGTAAACAATTCAGTTTTGTTACTATCTACTTACCGTAATATTTCATACAATTTACGACTTAAGCGTTCCATTTTTATCTACAAGGATGGTACACTGCTTTGACAAGAATGTAACAACTGTAATCACTATCTCCCTTAAACAGTAACAGGCACAAGTATGTGTATGTAGCAGTCATTAGCCTCACTGTTGCCTTCTCATCGCTATGCATATATTTCACATCCTCAACAGTCAAGTCGGATTTATATACAATAGTCACCAGATTTGACTCATCGGATCTGTATTTTATTTTATAAGCGGTAGCTGCTATTGCTATGCAATGTCTCTACGCTGTGGCGTCATTGCTGCGATGTCATGCCAACCACTCCAACTGCACCTCTGCTGTGCTGCCATCGTACTACAACTGCAGACTGTGATTGAGGTGCGGTACCAGCGTATTGCCGATACTGACTGCTACAGCAACACGAAACCAGCGTGTGCAAACTCGAACTACATCTTTTACTATCGCGCCACGTGAACAGAGGAAAGCCCCCTACCTTTGCCCCAAATGGCTTCTTCTTCTTTCTTGCTTGTTGTGCTGCTGCTGCCCCTGGATCATGTCCTGTCACGGTCGCTGCATTCAGTGGCTCGTCGTTCTTGTCGCTGGTCGATGGAATGTGACACCTGTCAGACACGATGTGACGTTGCGATAATATGGCGGTCAATCGTCAAGGGCATAAACTTGTTGTTATCTACATCTACATCTACATTTATATTCCGCAAGCCACCCAACGGTGTGTGGCGGAGGGCAGTGGCAATAGGTTTTGAAACATTTGTGATTATAAAATCGCCTTACCACGGTCTTGTTCATATCTTGCAGGTACAATAACTCCCAGACAACCACTTCGTGTGAAGAATACGCCGTAAATTATCTCTAATCTATCAGTATTTTTTTGTGAAAAAGCCTGTAATTAATCCACTAATCAAGGTACCACTTAGTCTGCGCTATCTGTCTTGCTGAATGCGTTAACTTCTGAATATCACTAATCAGAGCTATTTTCGTAATATGATACCTTTTTACATTAATATTGTATGCAGCGTAACTTATAACATTCAAACACACTGTTATGTTTCTGAAATCTTTGCAAAGATAGTCTCTGATTTGTGATTAAGAATTGTGACTTGAAAACTGATTTTAAAATTTATTTTATAGTTCTTAACTTCAGGAAGGACATACAGTTCGTTTGTATTTAGAAAGATCTTCAGCACCTCACTTTCGTTCAACCTGTCATGAATTAGTGTCCACAAAATCTCAAAAACGTAATTTCAACTAGAGATCTTATTACCTTGGATCTAAACTTGAGCTGCGTATCCACGCTCGAACCATAAAACAGAAAACAGAACAAACATCTCTTACTGTGTTATATTACAAAGCACAATGTACAAAATCTTTTCATTTCAACATCGTTATAAAACTTATGGCAACTTGCAACCTATGTGTTGCATGACGGAGATTGCTCAATGGTACAGGGTCGTAATCATTGTGTCATCGCAGTTCTCAGTTTGCGGAGTCAGTGTTTCTCCACTCTGTTCATAGTTCAGTGAAGATTACGGTAAGCATCGTTTACAGCGCCGGCATATTAGGGAAACAGAGAATAATGTAATTAATTTTAAGATAGCTGCCACTGGCTCATTTATCAGCACTTTTTCATTTCTGTAGGATGTATGAGTGTTGTTCATCATAGCCTACTGTACAAGTTTCACAGTATTAGTTCCGAGATTTCATGCAACTCAACTTCTTTCAGTAACTTTGGTAACTCAGAGCGTTAGTTAGCAATAAATACAGTAGGGAACATCTTTGTAACGTTCTTGTCGTCATTGCATTAATATTGTTGTAACTTCCCTTGCACGCTTTGCTTTAGGTTTAGTGGATACAGGAGCGAGGAACATATGCGGTACGTGGACAGAATATTCAGATATTAATTTATTCCATATCTAATATCAAATACCGAAAGTAAAACGTAACTTTCTTTGCTGTAATTGCAACATCAGTTGCTAACAGTAGATCTCAATGCTGAAATACACTGAAGCACCAAAGAGACTGGTACAGGCATGCGTATTCAAATACGGATATATGTAAATAGGCAGAATACGGCGCAGCGGTCGGCAACGCCTATATAAGACAAGTATCTGGCGCAGTTGTTAGATCGGTTACTGCTGCTTCAATGACAGTTTATCAAGATTTTAGTGAGTTTGAACGTGGTGTTATAGTCGGCGCACGAGCGATGAAACACAGCATCTCCGAGGTAACGATGAAGTGGGGATTTTCCAGTACGACCATTTCACGAGTGTACCGTGAATATCAGGAATTCAGTAAAACATCAAATCTCCGACATCGCTGCAGCCGGAAAAAGAGCCTGCAAGAACGGGACCAATGACGACTGAAGAAAATCGTTAAACGTGACAGAAGTGCAACCCTTCCGCAAATTGGTGCAGATTTCAGAGATGGGCCACCAACAAGTGTCAGCCTGCAAACCATTCATCGAAATATCATCGATATGGGCTTTCGGAGCAGAAGGTCCACTCGTGTACCATTGATGACTGCACTACACAAAGCTTTACACCTCGCCTGGACCCCCAACACCGACATTGGGCTATTTATGACTGGAAACATGTTGCCTGGTTGGCCGAGTCTCGTTTCAAATTTTATCGAGCGGATGGACGTGTACGGCTATGGAAACATTCCAGCAGGGGCCTGTTCAAGCTGGTGGATGCTCTGTATTAGTGTGGGCGTGTACATTTGGAGTGGTATGGGACCCCTAATACGTCTAGATACGACTCTGACAGGTGACACGTACGTAAGCATCTGTCTGATCACCTGCATCCATTCATGTCCATTGTGTATTCCGCCGGACTTGAACAATTCCAGCAGGACAATGCGACACCCCACACGTCCAAGAATTGCTACAGAGTGGCTCCAGGAACACTCCTCTAAGTTTAAACTCTTTTGCTGGCCACCAACTCCCAAGACATGAACCTTATTGAGGATATCTGGGATGCCTTGCAACTTGCTGTTCAGAAGAGATTTTCACCCCCTCGTTCTCTTACGGATTTATGGACAGCCCTGCAAGATTCATGGTGTCAATTCCCTCCAGCGCTATTCCAGACATTAGTCGAGTACATGCCACATCGCGTTGTGGCAATTCTGCGTGCTCCCGGG
Source organism: Schistocerca serialis cubense (assembly GCF_023864345.2). Lineage (NCBI taxonomy): Eukaryota > Metazoa > Arthropoda > Insecta > Orthoptera > Acrididae > Schistocerca > Schistocerca serialis. The sequence goes on from NC_064640.1 coordinate 1,009,867,088, forward strand.
GGCCCTACACGATATGAGGGAGGTGTACCAGTTTCTTTGGCTCTTCAGTGTGTACGTTACAGTAAAAGTAAGGTGACTGGTAAATCCCAGAATTAACTGCTGAAACCTGAGACTTACCATCACGGTGTGCTCGATGGTAAATCTTAGGTTTCACCGGTTAATTCTAGGATTTACCAATTATCTTACTTTTACAATAAAATATATACAGATACAAAGGTTTATAATTCAGTCAGTCTTCAATACAACGACTATGCCCCTAGGTGACCGAGCGAGGTGGCGCAGTGGTTAGCACACTGGACTCGCATTCGGGAGGACGACGGTTCAATCCCGTCTCCGGCCATCCTGATTTAGGTTTTCCGTGATTTCCCTAAATCGCTTCAGGCAAATGCCGGGATGGTTCCTTTGAAAGGGCACGGCCGATTTCCTTCCCCATCCTTCCCTCACCCGAGCTTGTGCTCCGTCTCTAATGACCTCGTTGTCGACGGGACGTTAAACACTACTCTCCTCCTCCTCCCCTAGGTGAAGAGCTACGACTGCTAAAAGTCTGTAAATGTCATGAAATGGCAAACCACAAAATGGGCCTCTGCATCGATGTTTGAACTTAAGTAGACCCGGAGAGAGGATGGATGCTCGGATATCATTGGCAGCGGCGTAATCGTTCGTGCCTGCACTGATGCTGTGGTAGCGGCTGTAGGAAACGCGTCGGCACGACTGGCGGCGCGCGTATTTTACCGAATGGCGGCCGATACCGCAAACTCGGCGGCCAACTTTGAAGCTAGGTGGGAAGCCTTTGCCGTGGATGGCGATGTGGTTGGTCGCTTGGCTGGTGGCAAGAGCACACCACCCGCGTCCCAAAATTGCGTCTTACATGCGCCAGACGAAGGGACGCACATTGCGACACCCCCTCTTGCTGAGGCGGTGTCAGAGGCCACCCTACATGCATGCTTGCCGTGCCCAAAGAGCGCAGCGTGCAACCTGTGCTGCAGAAGGTCGCCGCGTCCCTTCGTAAAGGGTGATACCCGCACCTGGACAACCCTCACCCGTTCACCCCTCCCGACAGTCCCAACTCCACTCCCCCCTTCCTCACGAGCCATACGAACCTGTTAGGCATCAAAGTGTTTCCGCTCCCTTGTTTCAAGAAGGACCGCAAGTTAATCAATAGCCACCCCGTCTTCACGCCCTCTGACTGGGCACATATTTCTGTGTTCTCGGCCAGATGCCGGGGAGTTCCGATCGGGTCAGCGTCGGTCACCACCTCGCGACTCGCCTCCAGATCAGTCTTTCTACCCCTTGTACGAGGCGATGGGTAAATTCCTCCCTCAACAGCCTGAAATTCCATTAGACGCATTCCGTCTGCCAAGACCGCCGCAACCGTGAGTTCCCTACCTCCTACCCCCTAGGTACTGCAGGAATAGCGACTTCGCTTACCCTGCTCACAAACGAGGGATATAAGGCAGATGCAGTAGCTATCTCACACACACAAATTGACGATGTCACAAAAGTAGTAGCCGGGTGACTCGAAACACACTTTTAAAAAAAGATCGTTGCATACAAAGAGAGAGAGAGAGCTGTAGTTGGCTTTGCAGATGACATAGGAACTAGCGTGTGATATGTCACTCCGCCATGGACTCTAAACTCCCCCAGTCTTCCTGTGCACTTTTCTTAAGTGGCGCCATGGACTCTAAACTCCCCCAGTCTTCCTGTGCACTTTTCTTAAGGTCCACTTTACGAATTGCTTCAGGAGTTACTAAATCTGGTGAGGAATATCACATCTTGAAGATGTCACAAGGCGCTTCAGAAGATGTGCCACGGGAAATATTAATTAAATCGTTAATACGAGGTTTAAACAATTTGCTTCACACAGTTTAAATACTTGAAATAAAAAATGATGGACACTGCACAGTAGTTTTTGACGAGAAATTTCATTAAATAATCCAAACAAATTATTATTTGACATCACGATTGTAACTGCGTTGTAATGGCAGTGTTACGGTGGAAGATGTATGACTTTGTGGCTCTGGTTCTCTACTAATATATCAATGACATAATGCATCTTCTGTGGCTTGCATCGTTTCACTCATTCCAGAAGTTCCACTTTCCGCATATTCTGTTCAAAGCCTGTTTTACTGTCTTTCACCCAGCTGACTATTTCGTCTCTCCTTGCAGCAGCCGCTGGTGCCTTATTTAATTGTACAGAATGGTACGGCGCATTTCCATTACAAAAACACTACCAGAACTGACGTTTAGTAGCAAACGAGTAACGAACCAATCTTTGAATGTATCTGCATTCATCTCCTCATGGTAGTCGACAGTGTTTTTTGACTGAAACATCATCATAGCACTGGACACAAAACCGTTCATAGAGCCAGCATGAACTATAATTAGTCGCCCTCTCTTACTAGTTGGCACACTAATAGTTCCGTGGCGCGTGTCGTCTGTCCATGCGATGGAACGTGCATGACGCACGTTGACCCATATTTCGTCAATCCGTATTACATTTTCCGGATTCACTGTTAGCAACTCACGCGGGAAACATCTCCATGCTACGATGTCTCCGCGTCCATTAACACCTTTCGTCCTGAGAACTTTTTCCAATGGAAGCCAACTTTTTTCAAAACAATGGAGAGACTTGTCATTCTGCCTGTGAACAAACCACTGTTCGACAATGATGCCATCAACATTTTAAGTGTCGCACACTCCTTCCTGCTGTAGTACTCGTATAGCACTTTCGTCAAAGTTCTCTGTTTCAATCACATGACACGATCTCTTCCTTGACTTTCCAGGCGTCCCAATAACAGGGCTCGCAGCTGAATTGGCAGACTATCGTTTGTGACTCTCTTCACTGTCGCTGTAGAGATGTTCAGTGCTTCTGCCACTCTGTCAACCACTTCACTCACTGATATCAAAAGGCCCCCCCCCCCCCCCAACGAACCATGGACCTTGCCGTTGGTGGGGAGGCTTGTGTGCCTCAGCGATACAGATGCAACCACAACGGAGGGGTATCTGTTGAGAGGCCAGACAAACGTGTGGTTCCTGAAGAGAGGCAGCAGCCTTTTCAGTAGTTGCAGGGGCAACAGTCTGGATGGTTGACTGATCTGGCCTTGTAACACTAACCAAAACGGCCTTGCTGTGCTGGTACTGCGAACGGCTGAAAGCAAGGGGAAACTACAGCCGTAAATTTACCCGAGGGCATGCGGCATTACTGTATGATTAAATGATGATGGCGTCCTCTTGGATAAAACATTCCGGAGGTAAAATAGTCCCCCATTCGGATCTCCGGGCGGGGACTACTCAAGAGGACGTCGTTATCAGTAGAAAGAAAACTGGCGTTCTACGGATCGGAGCGTGGAATGTCAGATCCCCTAATCGGGCAGGTAGGTTAGAAAATTAAAAAAGGAAAATGTATAGGTTAAATTCAGATATAGTGGGAATTAGTGAATTTCGGTGGCAGGAGGAACAAGACTTTTGGTCAGGAGAATACAGGGTTATAAATACAGAATCAAGTAGGGGTAATGCAGGAGTAGGTTTAATAATGAATAAAAAATAGGAGTGCGGGTAAGCTACTACAAACAGCATAGTGAACGCATTATTGTGGCCAAGATAGAGACGAAGCCCACGCCTACTACAGCAGTACAAGTTTATATGCCAACTAGCTCTGCAGATGACGAAGAAATTGAAGTAATGTATGATGAAATAAAAGAAATTATTCAGATAGTGAAGGGAGACGAAAATTTAATAGTCATGGGAGACTGGAATTCGGTAGTAGGAAAAGGGAGAGAAGGAAACGTAGTAGGTAAATATAGGTTGGGGAGAAGAAATGAAAGAGGAAGCCGCCTGGTAGAATTTTGCACAGAGCACAACATAATCATAGCTAAAACTTGGTTCAATAATCATAAAAGAAGGTTGTATACATGGAAGAAGCCTGGAGATACTAAAAGGTATCAGATAGATTATATAATGGTAAGACAGAGATTTAGGAACCAGGTTTTAAATTGTAAGACATTTCCAGGGGCAGATGTGGACTCTGACCATAATCTATTGGTTATGAACTGTAGATTAAAACTGAAGAAACTGCAAAAAGGTGGGAATTTAAGGATATGGGACCTGGATAAACTACTAAACCAGAGGTTGTACAGAGTTTCAGGGACAGCATAAGGGAACAGTTGACAGGAATGGGGGAAAGAAATACAGAAGAATGGGTAGCTTTGAGGGATGAAGTAGTGAAGGCAGCAGAGGAACAAGTAAGTAAAAAGACGAGGGCTAGTAGAAATCCCTGGGTAACAGAAGATATATTGAATTTAATTGATGAAAGGAGAAAATATAAAAATGCAGTAAATGAAGCAGGCAAAAAGGAATACAAACGTCTCAAAAATGAGATCGACAGGAAGTGCAAAATGGCTAAGCAGGGATGGCTAGAGGACGAATGTAAGGATGTGGAGGCTTATCTCACTATGGGTAAGATAGATACTGCCTACAGGGAAATTAAAGAGACCTTTGGAGAAAAGAGAACCACTTGTATGAATATCAAGAGCTCAGATGGAAAACCAGCTCTAAGCAAAGAAGGGTAAGTAGAAACGTGGAAGGAGTATATAGAGGGTCTATACAAGGGCGATGTACTTGAGGACAATATTATGGAAATGGAAGAGGATGTAGATGAAGATGAAATGGGAGATATGATACTGCGTGAAGAGTTTGACAGAGCACTGAAAGACCTGAGTCGAAACAAGGCCACGGGAGTAGACAAGATTCCATTAGATCTACTGACAGCCTTGGGAGAGCCAGTCCCGAGAAAACCATCTGGTGACCAAAATGTATGATACAGGCGAAATACCCTCAGACTTCAAGAAGAATATAATAATTCCAATCCCAAAGAAAGCAGGTGTTGACAGATGTGAAAATTACCGAACTATCAGTTTAATAAGTCATAGCTGCAAAATACTAACGCGAATTCTTTACAGACGAATGGAAAAACTAGTAGAAGCCGACCTTGGGGAAGATCAGTTTGGATTCCGTAGAAATATGGGAACACATGAGGCAATACTGACCCTACGACTTACCTTAGAAGCTAGATTAAGAAAAGGCAAACCTACGTTTCTAGCATTTGTAGACTTGGAGAAAGCTTTTGACAATGTTGACTGGAATACTCTCTTTCAAATTCTGAAGGTGGCAGGGGTAAAATACAGGGAGCGAAAGGCTATTTACAATTTGTACAGAAACCAAATGGCAGTTATAAGAGTCAAGGGACATGAAAAGGAAGCAGTGGTTGGGACTGGAGTGAGACAGGGTTGTAGCCTCTCCCCGATGTTACTCAATCTGTATATGGAGCAAGCAGTGAAGGAAACAAAAGAAAAATTCGGAGTAGGTATTAAAATCCATGGAGAAGAAATAAAAACGTTGAAGTTCGCCGATGACATTGTAATTCTGTCAGAGACAGCAAAGGACTTGAAGAGCAGTTGAACGGAATGGACAGTGTCTTGAAGGGAGGATATAAGATGAACATCAACAAAAGCAAAACGAGAATAATGGAATGCAGTCGAATTAAGTCGGGTGATGCTGAAGGAATTAGATTAGGAAATGAGACACTTAAAGTAGTAAGGAAGTTTTGCTATTTGGGGAACAAAATAACTGATAATGGTGGAAATAGAGAGGATATAAAATGTAGACTGGCAATGGCAAGGAAAGCGTTTCTGAAGAAGAGGAATTTGTTAACATCGAGTATAGATTTAAGTGTCAGGAAGTCGTTTCTGAAAGTATTTGTATGGAGTGTAGCCATGTATGGAAGTGAAACATGGACGATAAATAGTTTGGACAAGAAGAGAATAGAAGCTTTCGTAATGTGGTGCTACAGAAGAATGCTGAAGATTATATGGGTAGATTACATAACTAATGAGGAGGTATTGAATAGGGTTGGGGGGAAGAGGAGTTTGTGGCTCAACTTGACTAGAAGAAGTGATCGGTTGGTAGGGCATGTTCTGAGGCATCAAGGGATCACCAATTTAGTATTGGAGGGCAGCGTGGAGGGTAAAAATCGTAGAGGAGACCAAGAGATGAATACACTAAACAGATTCAGAAGGATGTAGGTTGCAGTACATACTGGGAGATGAAGAAGCTTGCACAGGATAGAGTAGCAAGGAGAGCTGCATGAAACCAGTCTCAGGACTGAAGACCAAAACAACAATATCAAATGCTCACCTTTGCCCCTTTTCCTTTCAAAGTAAACACGCAATCTGTATATAAATTCGCGTGCTTGGGATTTTAGTGTAGGCCCTTTCCAAAAGCCCTCTTCCCTGCACTACAGCAAACATTTTGCACTTATGAACACTTATGCACACTTTTTCACTTATACACGAGGCAAGAAACTCACATAAGTAGCGGAATACACACGTATACGCACAAAACTGAACGTAGCACGTAGCGCAACTGACTGAAAGCAGCGGTCGCCCAACACTATGGCAACCCAGGGGCATTGCCACGGTAATGTAAACAAAAGCTCACGATCTTACAGGCCGTCATGGATGCGCGGAGCACGTGCGCCAAGGCCCCGTCAACTGTCAGAGCCCTTCTCTCACCGTATGGAGTATAGTTGTGCACGTCATGAACCATGTACTTTATTTATCAAATCCGTATGTATTTGACCCGTAACGCAATTATGTCACGCAAGCTGTGCATGCGCAAAAACTCCTTAAAACGTGCACAACTGAAGGTGTGCTCACGACACTGATGCCAAGTTTCACGAATCTAGAGGAGCAGTAGCTCGGTAGATTTAAGTGCTGTGTCTTTTAGACACAGCAGACGTTTAACAACATTCAAAGAAAAAGAATCAACAAATCCTTAAGGTGTCGAAAGGTAGGGTGTTCGTTTGCTTTTGTGCTCTTATACAGCAGCCACCACTGGCTAAAAGAAATCCGTTTAACTTCGGTTCCACAATAGCTCAGTCAAATCTAAAGGTCATAAACTCAACTAAATACCTAGGAATTACAATTATGAACAATTTAAATTGGAAAGAAAACAAAGAAAATGTTGTGTGGAAGGCAAACCAAAGACTGTGTCTTATTGGCAGAACACTTAGAAAATGTAACTGATCTACTAAATAGACTGCCTACACTACACTTGTCCGTTCTCTTTTGGAGTACTTCTGTGCAGTCTGGGATCCTCACCAGATATGATCAGGAAAGTTCAAAGAAAAGCAGCGTGTTTGGGATTATCGCGAAATAGGAGAGAAAGTTTCACTGACGTGATACAGGATTTGGGGTGGAAATCATTAAAACAAAGGCGTTTCTCGTTGTAGCAGAATATTCTCACGAAATTTCATTCACCATCTTTCTCCTCCGAATGAGAAAATATTTTGTTGACGCCGACCTACAAAGGAAGGAACGATAATCATAATAAAATAAAGGAAATCAGAGCTCGCACAGAAAGATATAGGTGTTCATTTTTTCTACGCGCTCTTCGAGAGTAAAATAATACAGAATTATTGTGAAGGTGGTTCGATGAACCCTCCGCCAGGGACTTAAGTGTGATTTGCGGAGTATCTATCTAGATGTAAATGTAGAACTACAAGCAGCTAAGAAAAATGTGAGAAGTCTAGGTTAATGGTAGGATGAGCACTGAAATATGCTCAAGAAGCCAAGAAAGTAGCACAAAAATCAATCACCGAGAGGAGAAAACAGTCGACTGAATTGTGAGAAGAGATGAAAAAGTTAAACGATAGAACCATACATGAAGGGCAATACACAGTCAGGTTATGGGTCTGCAACAAGATTAAACAGAGTTACATGAGAGGCAGGAAAAAGTAAAGAAGTGAGTAAACAAGATCGAGGAGTGGATGGAGGGGACTGAAGGGCAGATCGACAAGCTGATAGAAGAAGTCACACATTACTTAGAAGTTCAAAAGCATGAGATAGTAGACGACGAAAACCGAAAAGAGGGTATAGGTTCAGAGGTTACTACCCCGGTATCTGTAGCTGAAAACCGGTAAGTGCAGGGGCCTCTTGAGTTCCAGAACAAGTGTAACACGATAACGACAGCAGAGAAGAAATGAGGAGCCAGATAAAGTTCACAGCAAACTTTGAAGGATGGGACCGCTAGCAGTAACAACAGAAATGGACTCTAGTGTAACCCACAGCTGCATACCACTGAGCAGGTCACACGGTCAGAGGTAGTGAATCCAATTCAGGACACAGCAATTGTGAAAGGTTTCATGCAGAGTCCAGATGAGAATAGATGTGAAGAGCGTTGGTAATAGCTGTTAAGTTGTGTGGAAGAGAGGAAGAAACATTTGATTACAAATGCTTCATATCAGCCTTGGAAGTTCCAAAACTATAAAGATAATGGGAATACGCCTTACCCTAAAACTTGGATGGTATAGTTTGATTTGTTATTATCACCTTCTTGGCCTTTGACATATAAATTAGAGTTTGTCTGTGCACACCTTGCAGGAATAACAGCGGAAAGAATGAGACAAACAGCTGTGACTTTTACCTCATATCGTGAATTTGGGGACACTTTCCTCAAGAATTACTGGTCGCAAGAAATGAGTGAACGCGGTAAGCACAAGATGATAATATGCAAGGATTTAATGGCATCAGGGTGCAAGAGTCCAGTGAAATTTTTCGAAGTGATGGTTAGGAAGAACCAATACCTAGACATTCCTTGCAGCCTAGATAAAATTATTCGGTGTTGCTATATGAAGCTTCTGACAAATTACCAACAGGTAATAGCAGGTCGGTGCAATGAAGGCATTGAAGCATTCAAGAGCACAGTGGGTGAACTAAAATTTTCTGTTCATGAGCACAAGGTGAGGTAATGAAGGAAAGAGCACAAAAACTTCAGCGGACCTCCACTGTGCTGCAATAATAAGAGGAGCCATAATAAGAACAGAGCACCCAGGAGAGGAAATCATTACAATGGTCTACCAGGAAGGAAAATCATTTCTGTAATCACCCATCACAGAGGGAAAACTGAAAGACTACCATAACCATAACAACAGCCAGCCAGAATTTTGTACAGAACGGGCCCACTCCACAACAAGAGATAGAAGGAGCAGAAATTCTAGAGATCAGGCTCTGGTTCGCTCACTGTGATAGTGCAGTGCAGTTCAGCCTCACCGTGAGACTATGGCGAGAGTAGTAATGTCCTGATATACTATATTCCACTTTGTTTGCAAAATTGTGCAGATTCCGTTGAAAAAAAAGGAGGTTCACTGTGAGAAACAATTGTTTGTAGCACGCCTTTGAGAGAAAATACATAATCGAGCGCCTTGATAGTGCTGGTGGCAATCGTCGAAAACATTGAAATAAGAAAAGTGTATTTCCTATAGACATTGACGATAAACAACAAACGGGATTGCCTAAAAGGGTCAGCAAATTCAGTATGGAGGCGTTGCCGTGGAATATGGCCAGGAGAAAAATTGTTGGCGCGAGGCGGCCTCATTGTGTTTACATGTGCGACAGTGTGCCGTCACACGTTCTGTTTGCTTATCTAAACCAAGTCACGTACAATGTTGGCGCGCCAGCTGCTTAGTGCGAACTGTTCCCCAATGACCTTTACGTAGACGTCTTAACACCTGCTGTTGCAACGGGGCGCGGATTAACATACTTGCTTGTTTGTTAGGCTTGTGAAGCAGAATCACATCATTCAGAAGAGATAAACTGTAGCGGTGCGCAAAATATCTTCGCACAAAAGGTTTCGGGAATACATTTCTGAGAGCGCAGCCAACCATTGCGAATGTAACCTGTTAGCAGTCTTAGTGAATGATCGTGCTCCATGGCTTGTGCGATCCACCGTGAATCAATGGCCAAATAATCCAGTCCCTGCGAACAAAAGAATCAATATATAAACAATAAGATCCCGTGGCGTCGAATGCTGCATCTATGCCGACAGGTAAACGAGACAATGTATCAAATGGCTCTGAGCAATGTATCAAATGGCTTCTGAGGTCATCAGTCCCCTAGAACTTAGAACTACTTAAACTCTAACTAACCTAAGGACATCACACACATCCATGCCCGAGGCAGAATTCGTACCTGCGACCGTAGCGGTTGCGCGGTTCCAGACTGTAGCGCCTAGAACCGCTCGGCCACCCCGGCCGGCGACAATGCGTCGGCGTTAGCGTATTCTGCCGTCTGGTGATACAGAATATCATACAGATAATTTGACTAGAATAGCGACAAACGTTGAAGCTTTTGTGCAATGAGATTGGGAACTTGTTTTAACGGATGAAACAAGGCTGTCAATGGCTTACGGTCGTGACCAAGAAAAATTTTCTGCCATAGAGGTAATGATGAAATTTTGTGACACCATACACTATAACCAGGGCTTCCTTCTCCAGCTGACTATAATTAATCTGAGTACTATTCAAAGTTTTCGAAGAAAATGCGATGGGGCGTTCTAGTTTCACTTTTGTGGGATAATACCGTCCCGATGCCATGGGAAGAGGCATCTACAGGAAGCACAAGTGGTTCGAGAGTATCGTGACGCATAAGGCAAAGGTTGACGAAGCAATGCATTTTTCAGTCTTTGAGAAGCTTGGTCGCAGTCTTTTGTCCAATGGAAAAGAACATTTTTACGTCTTCAGAGACGAGACAATTTGCGCCGCATTAGGAATGAACTTTATGTAAGAAGTCAGTTTTCTGAGAACAGCTTGCAATTCACGTAAATTCTTAGGAGAAGGCAAGTTCTGAATTGCTTGCAAATGTTTTGTCGAGGACGGGCGCCATTGGCGTCGACGATATGTCCTAAGTATTCACTCGTTGTTATGAAAAAACAACATTTCTGCAAATTACATTCGTTTTCCGCCTTAGTGAAAACTGGAAAAAGACAGACTAAAAGTTTAAGGTGTTGCTATGATGTTTGCCCGAAGACGATTATGTCGTCAAGATAACTAAAAGCCGCGCGGGATTAGCCGAGCGGTCTTTTGCGCTGCAGTCATGGACTGTGCGGCTGGTCCCGGCGGAGGTTCGAGTCCTCCCTTGGGCATGGGTGTGTGTGTTTGTCCTTACAATAATTTAGGTTAAGAGTGTGTAAGGCTAGGGACTGATGGCCTTAGCAGTTAAGTCCCGTAAGATTTCACACACATCTGAACATTATTTTTTTTTTATAGTTAAAACAAGAAGGCAACTTGGACGTTACTTGTTCGAGACGTTTTTGAAACAACGCAGGCGCGGAAGCACTTCCGAAAGGTTGGCGTTGATATTCAAAAAAACCTACACGAGTATTCGCAACAAAAATTTTCTTTGTGTCTTGGTCCAGTAGATAAGCGTCTGCATGATCAATTTTTGAGATGAACTGTCCTCCCGCTAGGCAATCCAAAATTTCCTGAAGATGTGAGCGATGGAACGAATCAATGACTGTGAATTTACCGTTCGTTTGAAATCCGTATAACAACGAGTCTTACCATTTGGTTTACGAATCACGACTAAGTGTGATGCCCACTCACTTTCTGCAATAGGTTTTAAGACACCAACAGATTCTAGTCTTCGAATTTCAGTAGTGACCTCGTCGCGTAATACATACGGCACAGAGCGTGCGCGTTAAAATTTGGGTTGCTCATTAGCTTTCAGTGTAATGTGGGAGTGACAATCTTTGCACATCCCCGAGTACCGTCGAACAATTGTTGATACCTGTCGCAGAGCTGTGGCATTGCTGTACGGGGAACTTCTGTGTCAGTGGCATGCATATTGTCCTGTATGTCTAATCCGAAGGAATCAAACACATCCGCGCGGCTGCATAACTGGCGGGGCACGTATTTCAAAGTGCGACCGACCGAATGGCGGCCGATACCGCAAATATTAATAGGTTTTTGTTAATAAACTACAGTGTTATGTAAGTCTTGAGTTCATTATCATAACCAGTTCCTTTACATGATAATATTACGTCAGCTCTGCACTGTCAGATTCTTTGCTAGCGCCAATCAATCAAAGCGTTAGTAAACCCGTTGCGCAAGCTCAAATTCAGCACTGGGTCTCAGGTTCAGATAGATTTCATATTTCTCTCTTACACGTGAGGTTTTGAATAAACTGGCTTATCTTACCAGGATCTGAGTAATATAGGACATTCTGGGAAGCAATCATACAGGAAATTTCTTGTGGTTTAATGAATCATTAACGAGGTACATTTAAAACTGCGGAAGCCTATACATTATTGCTGGCGTGAATGAATAGCGCTTGTATTTATTTCAACTTCCTATCTATGTTTTGTGGATTCTATTACATGTCTGTTCCATGTCTGAGTGGTTACCTGCGTTGTAATTTCAGAATCCAATTTTTTCGGTTTTTGTTTATTTTTTTGTGTAATATTCTTAAACATACACCATCACTAATAAGCAATAGTAGGAACAACTGAACATATAGTCGTTATTTTATCACTGAGTAATAAATTTGTGAGCATGTCACTTTATCAGGAATCCGGACATATTAGTAGCAGAAAGAATACGAACATTGACATGCGCGAATTTCGAGGAAACACTCGGGATATGGATAGTGGTTTATACATAGTACGGTGCTCACAATGTAACTTAACAGGACACCGCGCTCCATGCTACCAGTTGGGTCCTATTTGTAGGAGATACGGGAATCTCGCCTTCGCTTGCAAGGACAGCGAGTGGCTGTCGATGCGCAGGTGAAAGCAGGCGCACACATCATCAAATAATAAATTGCGAGTGTACTAATTTTGTTAGGTATCGTAGGAGTTAAAAATGCAGCGCTAAATCGGTCTAAAAAGGGGAGATGATGATGATGATGATGATGATGAGTTGGGTTGAGGGAGCGCTTGACATCACGGTCATCAGCGCCCTGACGGAAAGTCAACATGAAATCTCATGGGTGGGGACGAAGGCTGCCCCCACATGCAGAGCAGTTTATAACGCACTAAAGTCTGCCGCCCTTCCCCACCAGTTTAGGGATGAGGCCTGACAGTTCACAAAATTTCACCACTCTGTTAACACTGGTATCGGTATCTGCGAGGACGGTGGGCAGATCTCCAGCGAGACCGAGGGCTGTTCTACTATCAGTATACAGGATACAGGGCACACGTAGCCACAATATGCTGAACTGAAAGCGGCACGCCACAAACTTCACAGAATGGTGGATCTCCCCCCGGAGGAGGAAGCCATGTGTGAAAGGGCTATGCCCGATGGGCAGTCTGGTAAGCAAAACCTCCTTCCAGCGGCGAGGCTGACACGAAGTGCGCCAAGCTTTTGTGGTCGGTTTGAGCGACCGCAGTATGTTGTCCGACACCTGCAACCATTCAGTCTCCCACTGACGCAGGATGCATCTGTCAGAAAATGAGATAATGGCGTGCGTGCAACTGGATGGGACATTGATGGACAGCAACATCCCAACATGCTTCCTTGGCAGCTTTGTCAGCCATGTGGTTACCCTGTATCCCAACGTGGCCAGGTACCCAGCAAAAGATCACCTCCTTGCCACGGCGTTGGAGCCGCTGTAAGCAGTCATGGATGAGCTGAATCAGCAATTGGTGAAGCGCTTTCAGTGCACTAAGAGAGTCGGAACAGACAAGAAAACTTGTACGGTGATGTATAAATAACGATAAAACTACGGTGCATATTTAAAATACACGAAAACAAAGTTGTAAAAAACATGTCTGGAGTACAATTTTTCGGGTACTGCGTCAAGCTTTAAATCACTTTGGGCATCCGAAGACACCAAGGTGGCAGTGCGTTCCATCCCTTGGTGTGTATTTTCATGCCCGAGAGATCCAGATCCTTGAGGCAGGCCGTAGCACGTATACCAAATGGCTGGGTCGCTTGGGGTCGATTCCTGAACAGTCGTTCGAAGGCGGGTTGGAACACTGAACTAAATGTCAATGACTGAGGTGACGCTGAGATTTTCTGCGCCTGTCGAGCCAAAAGGCTATGTCGCCAGAGTGGTGGTCCACCAGCCTCTGCACACAGACTCTGAACTGGGCTGGTCCGAAAGGCTCCAGACGATATCCAGATGCCCACACGGTGGACAGCATCTAACATCCAGAGGTAGGAAATACGGGCCGATCCATAGACTGCGCTGCCATAGTCTAAGCGTGATCGAACAAATGCCCTATAAAACTGAAGGAGGCGGGACCTGTCAGCTCCCCATGTTTTTCCGCCAAGGCATTTCAAAATGTTCAACAACCGGATGCCTTTTGTTCAAATGGTTCAAATGGCTCTGAGCACTATGAGACTTAACTTCTGAGGTCATCAGTCCCCTAGAACTTAGAACTACTTAAACCTAACTAACCTAAGGACATCACACACATCCATGCCCGAGGCAGGATTCTAACCTGCGACCGTAGCGGTCACGCGGATCCAGACTGTAGCGCCTAGAACCGCTCGGCCACTCCGGCCGGCGAAGCCTTTTGTTCGTAGGTCTTTCAGGTGTGGAAGCCATGTTAATTTCGAGTCAAATAATAAACCCAAAAAGCGCACTGTGTCATGAAAAAGTACAATACGGTCCCCCATTGTAAGCTCTGGTTGGTTAAAACTACTACGAGCACGATTAAAATTGACACACACTGTCTTCTCAGGTGAGAACCGAAAACCAGCTGTCTGGGCCCAGGTTTCCAGCCTCCTAATGGTCAGTTGTAGCTGCCTCGTCGTCGCCGTAAGATCAAAGGAAGAGTAAAAGATTGCAAAGTCATCCACAGACAAAGAGCATTTGACAGGGCTCCTGATTGCAGAGGAAATGCCATTGATAGCGATGGCAAACGATGTGACACTGAGTACACTGTCCTGGGGCACACCATTCTCCTGAACATAGCAATCAGACATGACTTCACCAATGCGATAACGAAAACGCCTGTCCTCGAGAAAGGATTGGATCAGAAGCGGCAGGCGTCCACGTATTTCCCATTCATGAAGTTGGCGAAGGATGTTGTACCTCCAAGTAGTGTCATATGCTTCTTCGAGGGCAAAAACATACAAACAAAATGGTTTCGGCGTAAGAAGGACTCCTGTATCGCCGTCTCCAGTAGAATTAAGTTGTCAAGAGTGGAACGGTAGCACGTGAAACCACACTGGGAGCGGCTCAGGTAACCTCGGGACTCGAGCAGCCAGACGAGGCGGCGGTTAATCATGCGTTCAAGAATCTTACCCATATAACAAGTAGGGGCGACACTCCGATAACTGTTAGGGGCGCTACGGTCCTTACCTGGTTTCCAGAATGGAATTAAGATTGCCTCCTTCCAAGTCGTGGGGGTACTGTCCGTCAAACCAAATCTGATTGAAACAAGAGAGGCGCTGACCTTTCGCTTCAGGGCACAGATGATGAAGCATGGTATGATGGATCTCATCAGGTCCTGGAGCAGTGTCTTTGGCTGCAGATAAAGCTGATTTCAGTTCTCACATGGAGAATGGAAGGTTGTAGACTTCTTCATTACGCGAGAAAAAATTGAGCTTCCTCATCTCTTCAATCCAACGGAATACCTAAACAACAGGAGCTTGTCTGGATGACTTAGTAACAGTAAAAAAGTGTTCAGCTAAAACGTGAGCCATCTCTTCTGGCGTGTCCACCAAGACCCCATTATTTGACAAGGCCATAAGGGGATGTGGACTACCCTTGCCTGAAATCCGTCTTATTGAATCCCAAACTTGCGCAGCGGAAGTGGACCGATTAATGGAAGTCATGAATTCATTCCAGGAAGCCCTCTTTCATTCTTTGATTACCCGCCTTGCATGTGCTCTAGCAGACCTGAAGTCATGAAGATTGTCTGTAGTTGGACACCGTTTGAAGTTCTGAAGAGCTGCCCATCTGGTCCTGATTGCCAATTGACAGTCGTCATTGCACCACAGTACAGGCCGTCGTCCGAGGTGGTTACTAGACCTGGGGATGGACTCTGCGGCAGGCCTTTGGATCTCATGAGTGATATGGGCCACCGTCTCTTGTGCACAATGCTTTTGTTCAAAAATAGCCTGTCGACTGTGCTGTAACCAATTTGCCCTTTGTATCATCCACCTGCGTGGTCTCCTGCTGGTCACTGTCCTAGGCGGCAGACGAACCCACACTGGGAAGTGGTCACTGGAATGTAAATCTGGAGCCACTTCCCACTGAACTGAATCTGCAATAGCTGAGGAACAAAAGTAAAGCTCAACAGCTGAAAAAGGCCCTGTAGCTGTGGAAAAGTGAGCCATCTGACCCACGTTCAGAAGGCAGATATCCTCAGAATGGACGAGTCGCTCGATCAGCCAACCACTGGAGCAAGTAGTATCCGAGCCCCACAGCACATTGTGGGCATTGAAGTCCCCCACAAGAAGGAATGGGCGCGGCAGTGCCTGGAAGGGGTCTGCCAGTGCGTCCGCATCCAAAGCGTCATGGGGGGGGGGGGGGGACAGGTACAAAGAACACACTGTGCTAGTAAACGGTGAGAGAACTTTCACAGCAATTGCTAGGATGGGCGTGGTAAGAGGGACAGGAGAGGAGTGGTATGTGTCATTAAGAAAAATAGCCACTCCACCTTTAGCCCTGCCTACAGTAGTATCGTCTTTCCTGTATGTGTGGTAGCCCCGTAATATAAGTGTGTCTGTGACTTTAAGATGCGTTTCTTGTAAGCAGATGCAGAAAGGTTTATCCTGGACCAGCAGCTGCAATTTTTCCAAATGTGAGCGATATCCATTCAAATTCCACTGCAACACAGAAGTCCCCATGGAAGCCATTGGTTAGTGATGGTGGTTCTTTCCTTTCTCCCTCGGAGACAGTCATTTACCTCTGAGGTCAGGGGGAACGTTAGCCAGTTCCGCGTTCTCTAGTTCCTCCGATAGGAAGTCCATATCTTCAAGAGCATAGTTGCCATCTGAAAGGGAGAGCGCTCATCGATCCGAAGGCTTATCTAGAGCTTTCTTGGACTTAGAACTGCTTTTAGAAGGACGTTTTTCTTCACTGATAGGGAGGGGGCTATCGTCGTTGCTGGGATGGCTTAGGTAGCTTCTGAAGTTGGGGAGTGGTATGTGGCTTAGGTGGTAAGTCTACTGCTGACGGCTTCCGAGCGACATCAGTTGCAAGTGGAGCGTTTCCCCCACAGGTACAGCGACAAGTGCGTGTGCTCGTACTTGAATCTGTGGTCTGAGTTTGTGTGAAGGCATCACACAAACTATTAGTGTTTTAAGGGCTGATGCAAAAGAAGCTGCAAAAAGCGGTGGTTGCATGGCTTTGGAAGCCTTTTTAGCTTCACCATAGGGTATGTCTCTCTGTACTTTCAACTCTTGAATTTTCTTTTCCTCGTTGTAAACCCCACACTTTCTGCTCCACACTGGGTGATCCCCAGAGCAGTTAACACATTTCAGGGGAAGTTTACAAGAAGTTCCTGACTCGTGAGCAGAGTCTCCACAATTGCCGCATGTAGCCTTCCCGTTACATCCCATAGTGGTATGGCCAAATCTTTGACATTTATAGCAGCGCATGGGGTTAGGAACAAATGGGCGAACCTTAAGGTGGATACAGCCGGCAAGGATATATTCTGTTAATTCGGGAGTACTAAACGTTAGAATAAACGTTGCCGATTTTTCCAATTTGCCGTTGACTCTCCTCATATAATTCTGCACCGCCGAGACGCTCACATTCTTCCACTCTTCACGCAACGCCGCGGGGCCCATCTCCATTATATCGGAGAAGGTAACCACGCCCTAACTGTAGTTAAGGGTGTTATGCAATTCAGCCTCGACTGTGTAGTCACCTAAGGCCTTACATCCCAGAAGTTCAGATATTTTGGGTGGAATTAGCAGTTTCAACCAAAAGTGTTCCATTATGTAGTCGTTTGACACTTTTCAGAGACCCAGCAATACCTTACAATGCCTTGTTAATATAGAAACGGATATCTTCTCAAAGCTTCCCCCGTTTTGCTTGATTACGGTGAAAGTGTTATGGCACACTAATGCCCTGATACTATTACTCTGAAACTTCTTTTTGGGAGGACTGACCAACCGAGCTCTCTTTGAGGAGTGGGTGTAGGTGTTGCCTGACGGTACACCCATCCCGTCAGGAGTAGGAGATCCATGAGACAGTTCCATAAGGATCCCACGAGACGCTAGGGAAACAACCGTCGACCCAGGCAGAGCCCTGCATGCCTGAGCAAGCTTGATTCAACTGGGGTGCGGCAAGTGCCCTAGAGGTAGCTCGCTAAAGACTGTTTCATCTCAACAGCCATTCACCTCCTCAGCACGTAGCACACCTTCAGGTGCCAAGACCCCCGTTCTCCGAAACACACAACATTCCACCGCTGCGCCGCACGGTGGTCGTTGAAGTATGACCAGAGCTTACGCTGACAGAGGACTGGTGGCGTTTACCAGTCCCCAGCTCAGGAACCCCGGGGTCGCCAAGCCCATACTCAGCAAACGAATGCTGAGCCCCCGAGGGGGAAAAGGGGAGAGCGTTTGCGGTTGAATTGGGTTTTATGAGATGATTAGCACGTATGAAACGAGAAAGCACACAGCAAGAGAAAAAGGAATTGGGAATAATACTGGGTTGGATAACAGAAGGAGCTTACATATGGTTCATCCTGCGTAACTTTTCGTCTCATTATGCATTGGCAAGACATGAAGGAACTACGGCATGTTGATGAGCCATTGGGCACTTGTTATCGGGAAGAAAATTAGGGGAACATAACAGGTAGAATAAGTAAAGTACTCGTACACTACATCGGGAAAGATTACACTATATATGGGAACAAGGGACGACCATTGGTCGATACATGGGCTTAGATAACGCAACTACACTCCTGGAAATTGAAATAAGAACACCGTGAATTCATTGTCCCAGGAAGGGGAAACTTTATTGACACATTCCTGGGGTCAGATACATCACATGATCACACTGACAGAACCACAGGCACATAGACACAGGCAACAGAGCATGCACAATGTCGGCACTAGTACAGTGTATATCCACCTTTCGCAGCAATGCAGGCTGCTATTCTCCCATGGTGACGATCGTAGAGATGCTGGATGTAGTCCTGTGGAACGGCTTGCCATGCCTTTTCCACCTGGCGCCTCAGTTGGACCAGCGTTCGTGCTGGACGTGCAGACCGCGTGAGACGACGCTTCATCCAGTCCCAAACATGCTCAATGGGGGACAGATCCGGAGATCTTGCTGGCCAGGGTAGTTGACTTACACCTTCTAGAGCACGTTGGGTGGCACGGGATAAATGCGGACGTGCATCGTCCTGTTGGAACAGCAAGTTCCCTTGCCGGTCTAGGAATGGTAGAACGATGGGTTCGATGACGGTTTGGATGTACCGTGCACTATTCAGTGTCCCCTCGACGATCACCAGTGGTGTACGGCCAGTGTAGGAGATCGCTCCCCACACCATGATGCCGGGTGTTGGCCCTGTGTGCCTCGGTCGTATGCAGTCCTGATTGTGGCGCTCACCTGCACGGCGCCAAACACGCATACGACCATCATTGGCACCAAGGCAGAAGCGACTCTCATCGCTGAAGACGACACGTCTCCATTCGTCCCTCCATTCACGCCTGTCGCGACACCACTGGAGGCGGGCTGCACGATGTTGGGGCGTGAGCGGAAGACGGCCTAACGGTGTGCGGGACCGTAGCCCAGCTTCATAGAGACGGTTGCCAATGGTCCTCGCCGATACCCCAGGAGCAACAGTGTCCCTAATTTGCTGGGAAGTGGCGGTGCGGTCCCCTACGGCACTGCGTAGGATCCTACGGTCTTGGCGTGCATCCGTGCGTCGCTGCGGTCCGGTCCCAGGTCGCCGGGCACGTGCACCTTCCGCCGACCACTGGCGACAACATCGATGTACTGTGGAGACCTCACGCCCCACGTGTTGAGCAATTCGGCGGTACGTCCACCCGGCCTCCCGCATGCCCACTATACGCCCTCGCTCAAAGTCCGTCAACTGCACATACGGTTCACGTCCACGCTGTCACGGCATGCTACCAGTGTTAAAGACTGCGATGGAGCTCCGTATGCCACGGCAAACTGGCTGACACTGACGGCGGCGGTGCACAAATGCTGCGCAGCTAGCGCCATTCGACGGCCAACACCGCGGTTCCTGGTGTGTCCGCTGTGCCGTGCGTGTGATCATTGCTTGTACAGCCCTCTCGCAGTGTCCGGAGCAAGTATGGTGGGTCGGACACACCGGTGTCAATGTGTTCTTTTTTCCATTTCCAGGAGTGTATTTGCTCAAAGGAGCATGAGAAAAAGACTGCAGAATTTTTGGATATCAATAACCAGAGCAGCAGTAAGGACGCGGAATAAGAGAAAATGAGAGGACAAAGAATAAATAACCAAGGTAGGGTAGATGGTGATCTCATAGAGGAACAGTTGACCTTTTCCACAGAACAGTCAAGTCCAAACGTAAACGATAATGATGCAACTAGATCACATCCAAACGGGTGTTGAATTTAACAATGCGCAAGGCAAGAATAAAAAGGAGTAAGATGAGGTCGCTTCATGACACATCAAAGATTTAGCGATTATTAGAAAGTACGAGGAAGAAGCGAGCGGTAGGCCAGAATCGCCAGAGAGATGAGATGCTCAGAGTTCACAAACCTCTATTCCAAATTGACGGATTGTAAATAACGGAAGTAATTCCGGAATAATAGGATTCTTAAAGAAAATGAATGAGGATTCACAGAAGAGGTAGATAAGAGAAGGAAAGAAACAGAAGAAAAAGAGAAACGAACAGATGAAATACAGAAGGAACTGATCCCCCATGGTACACAAAACGAGTCAGAACACAGTTGCAGAAAAAAACAAAAAAGGTATGCCAAATTTAAACGAACCCAAAGTCTCCAGCATTGGCGATCTTTTACAGAGGCTCGAAATTTTGCGCGGTCTCCAATGCGAGATGCTTATAATAATTTCCACAACGAAACTTTGTCTCGAAACCTGGCAGAAAATCCAAAGAGATTCTGGTCGTAATTAAAGTACGCTAGCGGCAAGACACAACCAGTGCCCAGTGCCTTCTCTGCGCAATAGCAATGGAAAACTATCGACGACAGTGCTGCCAAAGCAGGATTACTGAATACAGCCTTCCGAAATTCCTTCACCAAAGAAGACGAAGTAAATATTCCAGAATTCGAATCAAGAACAGCTGGCAACATGAGTAACTTAGAAGCAGATATCCTCGGAGCAGTGAAGCAACTTAAATCACTTAATAAAATCAAGTCTTCCGGTCCAGACCGTATACCAATTAGGTCCCTTTCAGACTATGCTGATGCAATAGCTCCATGGTTAATAACCATATACGACCGCTCGCTCGACGAGAGATCCGTTCCCAAAGACTGGAAAGTTGCACAAGTCACGCCGTTATTCAAAAAAGGTAGTAGTAGTAGTCCACTAAATTACAGGCCCATATCACTAACGCCGATATGCAGCAGGATTTTTGAGCATATATTGTGTTCGAACATTATGAATTACTCGAAGAGAACGGTCTATTGACACACAGTCAACACGAATTTAGAAAACATTGGTCTCCTGAAACACAACTAGCAATTTACACACACGAAGTGTTGAGTGATAGTAACAAGGGATTTCAAATTGATTCCGTATTTCTAGATTTCCAGAAGGGTTTTGACACTGTACCACGCAATCGGCTTGTAGTCAAATTGCGTGTTCATGGAATATCGTCTCAGTTATGTGACTGGATTCGTGATTTCCTGTCAGAGATCACAGTTTCTTAGTAATTGACGGAAAGTCATCGAGTAAAACAGAAGTTATTTCTGGCGTTCCCCAAGGCAGTGTTCTAGACCTTCTGCTGTTCCTTGTCTATATAAATGTCTTAGGAGACAATCTAAGCAGCCGTCTTAGGTTGTTAGGAGATGATGCTGTCGTTTATCGTCTAGTAAAGTCATCAGAAGATCAAAACAAATTGCAGAACGATTTAGAAAAGATATCTGTATGATGCGAAAATTGGCAGTAGATCCTAAACAATGAAAAGCGTGAGTTCATCCACTAAGTGCTAAATGCAGTGGCGGCTCGCGAGTATGAATTCTGGGTGTTCACAAATTTTTAGATTCAGACATTAATAGAATCTGCTGTATAACATTTATGCTTATCAACAAGTTTGTACAACTACAGCCACTGTCAATAATAATAACAGTAGTAATAATAATCATAATCATAATAAGATGCGTAACTTATGTGACAAAAGAAAGAATTGTTTTTGTGGAATTTTTGTTGTTTTGTACATAATTAAGTACAGTTTAGGGCAATAACGAAATAATGTGTAAGCTTTCGCAACTCTTCATTTCGCATCTTTGTGTAAGTGGGAGATTTCGGGCTTTTCCAGTTTTTCGGACCAATGTACAAGATCCCTAATAGATGTATTGTTTCACGAACTTACTTCCGGGCTGAAAACCAGATATTCTTACGCTGCATCCGTGACGGTTTCCCAAAGAAACTCCTTGGTGGTTTTCTTTGTTAAGTCAGCCGTATGTGTCACCTGTAGTAACACGTGATGCAGTTTTGTCGGTCGTTTTTCTCACTACGTTACCGAAAGGTGCCTCAGTTGTTGGAACGAATCATGTAATGGACAGTCGCCAGAGAAGGAATTCGTAATGCACATCCTTTTAGAGGCACCAGAAGCAAAATATTAGATTCACACTGACCTTTGCTCGTGCATATGTCTTTTGTTAGGGCTCAGCCATTAATTTCTTTTTACCAAAATAACATAAAGGTGTCATAACTCGTCACGTGGAACAGTATAGGAATGCTCAATGGGCGAACTGATGACGTTCAAGCAAATATGCCATAATATTGACCCTTTTAAGTTTTTGTTGCTGTGAATTAGAGCATGAGCTACACCAACATTCGACTTCTGAACCTTGCATTTTGAATACAAAGGTCACACTACGTTAAATGGTCGCAGTCCATTACATATGCCACTTATTGAGACTTCCTGGATGACCGCACGCTGAGGCCGAGCGGTTCGTAGCACACGACAATAAGGTTTTAAAACAGAGGGGAATAAATGAGATTCATTTATCTGTTGGCGCTACAGCGTTTTTGATCGTGACATCTAGCCTGTGAAACGATTACGCCATCGGGCGGCGCTGGCAAATTCTTAAAGGATTTGTGAACGCGTATTATTGGCGGGAAGACAGCAGCAAGCTCCGTTGTTAGAGACGCGAAAAAGGAGTTGATGGGAAGACGAGGCTGGAGGGAGTCGACGGAAGACGTGGATGAGGAGAGTCATGTCCATGACGTGGAAGGGAGGAGGCACTTGAGACACGAGGAGGATAAATTCCAGCTGCATTCCTAATTCGTGGAGTGGCTGTGTCTCCACTCTGCTCATAGTCCAGTGAAGATTATGGTAAGCATCGCTTGCACCTCCAGAATATTAGGAAACCCGAAAGTATTGGTTTTCAGTTGTAAGACAGCTGCCACTGGCTCACTTATCAGCACTTTCTCAGCTCCGTAGGATCTTTGGGTGTTGGTTGCAAACAAACTGTCACGGTGACCATCACAGTCAAGCTACTATGCCGATTTCACAGAATTAGTTCCGAGATTTCATGCAACTCAACCTCTTTCAGTAACTTTGTCAACTCAGAGCGTTAGTTAGCAATAAATATCGAGAGGGAACATACGAGGGGCGTTTGAAAAGTCCGTGCAAAAATAAAAACTACTTACTTTTTTTGGGTAAATCTTTTTTATTTTTCGACATAGTCTCCTTGTAGACTTATACACTTCGTACAACGCTGTTCTAATTTGTTGATCCCTTCCGAATAATAGGAATTGTCCAAGTCTGCAAAATAGCTATTAGTTGCTGCAATCACCTCCTCATTTGAATAAAATCTTTGTCGCGCCAGCCATTTCTTCAAATTGGGGAACAAATAGTAGTCCGAGGGAGCCAAGTCTGGAGAATAGGGGGGATGTGAAACGAGTTGGAATCCTATTTCCATTAATTTTGCGACCACAACTGCTGAGGTGTGTGCTGGTGCATTGTCGTGATGGGAAAGGACTTTTTTGCGGTCCAATCGCCGGCATTTTTCTTGCAGCTCGGGTTTCAAACGGTCCATTAATGATGAATAATATGCACCTGTAATAGTTTTACCCTTTTCCAGATAGTCGATGAGGATTATCCCTTGCGAATCCCAAAAAACAGTCGCCATAACCTTTCCCGCCGAAGGAATGGTCTTTGCCTTTTTTTGGTGCAGATTCTCCTTGTTAAATGTTTGCTTGTAATCACGCTTATTTGATTTCATCACTATCTCATTCAAAGGAGCTGTTCTCGGAGGCCCTAGTTCCTTTTCGACGAACTTTTCCTGGTAATTTACTTTTCACTCTGCAGCGGAGTGTGCACAGATACAAAACTTCCTAGCAAATTAAAGCTGTGTGCCGGACCGAGACTCTAACTCGGAACCTTTGCCCATTGCAGACAAGTCTCTACCGACTGAGCTACCCAAGCACAACTCAGGACCCACCCTCACAGCTTTACTGTTCTGTTAGCATTTAAAATAGAATCAACATAGTTCATGTTTACACTGCACACGAATGCCTATTCATGCACAGTGAACAACCAACTCCAAACAGAAAGTGCTATTTTTGAAAATGATTAAACTCAGTTTTTTCCCTTTATTGTGATTTCATTCCCCTGCCCCATATGGGCAAGGGAGGGCTGTCAGCGGCACAATCCGCTGCTCTTCAGCCGAGTGACATGACAACTAAGACAAGAATAAAATGTTACATATATAAGGCGATAAAAAAGGGGAACATAAAACAGAGTAAGGGGAGATAATGGGGGTAAAAATACACTGACATGAAGACGTTCATGGGGGGACAATTAAAAAAGTCATCATAAAGTTAAAAAACACAGTTCGCGATTCTTAAAACACAAAGAAGACACTAAATGCACATGCACAGGTTAAAAGTCGGCCACAGTATTAAAAACACTCCAGAACCACACACTTAAAACCCACTTGGAGCACACACAATGAAGAATAAAACTGCCAGGTGGGACCTGCCGAGGGAGAGGCCGGAGAGGATGGAAAAGGAGGGGAGAGCAAGGGGCAGCAGGGGAAGCGGTGGGATGAAGAGAGTAGGGGCGTCAGCGGGTACACTAAGAGGCAGGAGACTGGTGGGGCAAGAGATGAAGAGGGAAGACAAGCCAGAAGGAGTGCAGAGACACTGAAGGGGAGTAGAAGGGGAAAACTTCTCAGTAGAAGGGGGGAGAGGAGAGGGAGCCCTGAGGAGGATGCAGGAAGATGGGGTTAGACTTGGTAGGAAGGGTACATGTCAGGGCGAAGCTCATCATCCGGGAGGGGTAGATGGTGGAAGTTATTAAACTCAAGTAGTAATGTCTATTAAACTGGCTGCTTGTCTAGAATACAAATGAGGCGCTGAGATTCATAAGGGCCTAAAGCACACCACAGTCGATCCCACATTTACGTAAATACAAGAGAAATCTGTGATACAGCTTTTCTTGAATTTTCATATACAGGTTGGCCCATTGATCGTGACCAGGCCAAATATCTCACGAAATAAGCGTCAAACGAAAAAACTACAAAGAACGAAACTTGTCTAGCTTGAAGGGGGAAACCAGATAGCGCTATGGTTGGCCCGCTAGATGGCGCTGCAATAGGTCAAACGGATATCAACTGCGTTTTTTTTTTTAAATAAGAACCCCCATTTTTTATTACATATTCGTGTAGTACGTAAAGAAATATGAATGTTTTAGTTGGACCACTTTTTTCGCTTTGTGATAGATGGCGTTGTAATAGTCACAAACATATGGCTAACAATTTTAGACAAACTGTTGGTAACAGGTAGGCTTTTTAAATTAAATTACAGAATGTAGGTACACATCTCCGGCGGTCATTCGCAAGAATACCGCCATTTGATTGTGACATTTGGTCACTAATCGAAGCGATAGCCTTTTGCAGGCGCCAGCCAGCGGCGGTCCAGCCAGCAGCCAGCAGCGGTCCAGCCAGCAGCCAGCAGCGGTCCAGCGTAGCAGCCAGCAGCCAGCAGCCAGCAGCGGACCCAGCCAGCAGTGGCCCCAGCCAGCAGCGGTCCCAGCCAGCAGCGGTTCCAGCCAGCAGCAGCAGCAGCAGCAGCAGCAGCAGTAGCGGCGGCAGCGTCCCCGCCGGCTAGCGTTCCTGCCAGCCAGCCAGCCAGCCAGCGTTCCTGCCTGCCAGCCAGCCGGGTTGCCCCCTGCCAGAAGCAGCAGAGTGGGGCTTTGGCCCCAGTCTTCTACGTCGCTCTACGTCCTTTTTCTTCTGTTTTTCGTCCACTTGCCTGTCCATTGTTTGCTTCTGTCCTTTTGTCCTGCCCTGTGTCTTTCTCCTTGTCACAATATCGACCCTCACCACCACTACTACAGCCACCACCACTGCCATCATCTACACCTCTCCCTCCGCCGCCGCCACCACTATCACATGGTGTGCACAATCACCCCCCCCCCCCCCCAGTCCATCCCCCTACTCCTCACTCTCCCATCTCCCTCACTTTTTGTCGCCCCATCCCCGGCTCCTCCCTCCCGCACCTCCTCTGATCCCTCCCCTCCACTCCCACCCTCTGCTCCTTCCGTTTCCGCGGCGCCCGCTAGGGTGGTGGCCCGGAGGGCCACAGCCCACGCTCCACTTTCACCTTCACCCACTTCGTCGTCTACATCATCGCCGTCGCCATCGCCTTCGCCCTCACCATCTCCGGTGCCAACTCCAGCACCAGGACCTGCCACTCCACGCCACCTTCCAGTTGCTCCCGTCCCCCACACCTCCTCCACCGCCATCAAACGCCCCAGTGGCACCCCTGCCCCCTCTGCACCTAAAAAGGCTCCGCCTCGTCCCCCTTCCCCTGCCCAGGATGCCATGGATGTCTCCCCGCCTGTCCCTGCCCCCTCCTCCTCCTCCTCCTCCCCCTCCTCCTACTGCTGCCTCCTCTTCTGTCCTGATCCCTCCCTTCTTGAGGCCCAGAACCTCACGCTCTTCATTCGCCAACATTTTCCCAGTGCCCCCATCTCCCTCCTCACTCCTCACCGTGACTCAGTCCTCATCTTCTCCACCAGCCCTACCCTTCACACCGATATCCTTTCCCGCATCCTCGTCACCCGCTTTGGCCCTAATGCCTCCCTCACCCCTGCCCCTTCCCCGCCTCCCTCCCGCCAACCCCAACCCCTGCGTCGCCCACCAACCTTCAGTGCCGTGATCACTCGGCTTAGTCCGACGATCACGGAGGAGGAGGTTTTGGTGGAGCTCAAGGCGCATCCCTATCTAGAGGTGCATGCAGTTCGCCGCATTCACAACTCCGCTGGCCCCGCCTGCCTTATGCGGGTTTTTTCCAAACATGCCCCCTCCATAGACTGTCTCCTGAAGGAGGATGCCCTCCTCTTTAACCAACGTTACAAGGTTGACCCCTCCCGTTCCCCTCCTCAATCCCTCCACTGCCAGAGGTGTTTGTGGTACAATGCACACCCAACATCTGAGTGCCACGAGGCTCCCAGCTGCCCGCACTATAAGCAAGCACACTTCCTACGGCAGTGCCCCAATCTCCAGTCCCCTCCCTCCTGTAACACCTGTAACCTCCCTCATCCTACGTACTCACAAAAATGTAAGGCCCAACCCCCTCCTACCACTCCTGAACTCACCGTCCCTGTCCACCCTCTGGATGCCCCACCCATCCTGGCAATCCCCTTCGCCTCCCACCCTACCGCTGAGGACATCATCAGATTCCTTAACACTGTACTCCAAAATGTCCACCCTTTCCAGCACCCCACACCCTCCAGCAGATGTCCCTCACCTCCCGTTCCATCTTCCACCTTAAAATGTATGCCACCTACTCCCACAACCAGGCCCATTTCACCTTTTCCCGTCTCGACACCCTCGTTTAAATCCTTGTCATGGCGCGACAGCACCGTATCCTGTTCAACAACATCCGCTCCCTTCCCGCCAACAAGGACCTCTTCCTGTACATCCTAGCCACCCAATGCGTGGATGCCTTCCTCCTAAATGAAACCTTCCTCCAACCCCACCACACCATCCACACTTTGCCCTACCTCCTTCACCACTCTGATAATCCCTTCCCGATAGCGCATGGTGGAGTTGCCATTGGTCACCACCGCCAGATACCGGTTCGGCTCCAATCTCTCCTTCCTGACCCCACCGAACACCTGATCCTTAGTCTCTTCTTCCCCGGCCTTACCATCACCTGCGCCCCCATCTATGTCCTATTCCTTTCGACTTCCTCTCTCACATTGACCGTACCTTCTCCTCCTACGTGATCGTCACTGACCTCAACATCCATAGTCGTTCCGCCACCCAGTTACAGCAGTGGTATCGGTTCCTCTCCTCCCTCCAAGGCGACCTTGTCCTCATTCCCCAACACACCTGCCCCAAATCCAACTCCACTCCCGATGTCATCCTCTCCTCCCCTAACCTCCTTGCCCGCATAGTGATGGATGTCCTGGACCCCATTGGTAGCGACCCATCTGCCTGTCCTCACCGTTTCAGACAGTCGTCGCCCCCGCCCCGACCCTCATAATGACCCTCCCCCGAAGTACGTCCATGATTATTCCCGTGCTGACTGGAATGCCTACCGGGATACCCTCTCCACACAGGTTGATAGCCACCCCTTCACCTACCACCACCCTGATGATATTACCCATGCCGCCTCCTTTCTCCAGCAGACCTTGTCTGAGGCCGTAGAGGCCCACGTCCCTACTGTCGTCATCCACCCCCACCATCCTACCTTACCCCCACAGGCCATCCTCCTCCTCCGTGAATCCCACTGTCTCTACCATGGCTTCCTCCACACGCGTGACCCAGACACACTACGACGCCACTGGCAACTCCAGCGACACATCCGAAACTTGCTCACAC
Source organism: Schistocerca serialis cubense (assembly GCF_023864345.2). Classification (NCBI taxonomy): domain Eukaryota; kingdom Metazoa; phylum Arthropoda; class Insecta; order Orthoptera; family Acrididae; genus Schistocerca; species Schistocerca serialis. The sequence goes on from NC_064640.1 coordinate 1,009,895,850, forward strand.
CTAAGAAACGCCGGGACTGGCGACAGACATGCACCCGTTTAAATGCTACCCTTCCTATAAACTCGTCCAAGTTCTGGTCAGCCTTCCATCGCCTTACCGGAACTAAACCCTCCCCTTACTATCCTCTTCTCCATGATGATCACCCCTTCCCTGACACCCTTAGTAAGGCCAATCACTTTGCCTCCTACCTCTCCGATGTCTTTTCCATCCCCGACGATCCCCAGTTTGATTACTCCCTCTTCCCGGATGTCTGTGATCGAACTGACACCTCTGTCCCCCCCCCCCCCTCCACGCACCTGGTTTTCAGTACTTGGACAACATGGCACACACAGAACTCAATGCCCCTATCACTACACAGGATCTCATTGCTACACTCCGCAAAAAACGCAACACCGCTCCTGATCACGATCGTGTCACCTACCGCCACCTTCGTGAAGCTCCTGTCTCTTTCCTCTCCACCCAGGCCACGCTCTACAATGTAGTCCTGTCCACTGGCTACTACCCCGAACTGTGGAAAACCTCCCATATCTTGATGTTCCTTAAACCTGGTAAACCGCCGTCAGCCGTCTCCTCCTACAGTCCCATCAGCTTTACCTCGGTCTTCAGCAAGGTCCTGGAATCCATCCTCACCCACCGCATCCACCAGCATCTCCTCCAGCACTACCTCCTTCCCGTTACCCAATGTGGCTTTCGGTCGTCCTTCTCTTCTGATGACCTTCTCCTTCACCTCACTCATCTCCTTTCCGAACAGCTTAATTCCCATCGCTCCCCTATCTTCCTCTCCCTGGACCTCGAACATGCCTATGACCGCATATGGCATTCCGGTCTCCTCTTCAAGCTCCAAACCTTCGCCCTTCCCATTAACTCTGCCCGTCTGATCGGCTCCTTTCTCTCCCAACGTCCTTCCTACATCACCATCCATAACACGGACTCCTACACCTTTTTTCCCTCCACCGGTGTGTCCCAAGGCTCTGTCCTCTCCCCCCTTCTGTATCTTTTGTATACGGCGGACATGCCACCGCCATCGCCCCCTGTCCACCTTCTCCAGTTTGCCGATGCCACCGCCTTCCTTGCCCTTGCCCCCACCCTGCAGCGTTCCCAACACCTTCTCCAATGCCATGTCGACTGGTTCACCGCTTGATGCAACCAGTGGTTGCTTTAGGTCAATCCCTCCAAAACCCAGGCGATCATTGTAGGCAAAACCACCCCTTCCTTCCGCCTCCTCAATTTCTATCTAACCATCTATGGCTGTCCTATCGCCCTCTCCCCCACCCTTAAGTACCTTGGTGTCACCCTCGACCGTCGCCTCACCTGGACCCCCCATTTCCGGACAATCCAAGCCAAGGCACACTCCCAACTCTGTCTCCTCAAGCTCCTTTCCGTCCGTACGTGGGGTCTGGACCCCTCCACCACACTCCACACCTATAAATCCCTCATCCGCCCTATCCTCTGTTACGCACATCCTGCTTGGATCTCCGCCCCCCTACCTTTTACAAATCCCTTCAGATACTTGAACGCCATGCTCTCCGCCTCGCCTATCACATCCGTCTCCCCTCCCCCACGCGGATCCTGTACGACCTTATTCTGTTCCCCCACCTCCTCCTTTTCCTCGAGTGGATACGAATCCTCTACACCTCCTGTAAACGCGATCCTCCTCACCCGCTTGTCTGACTCATCCTCTCCCAACCCTACCCGCTGTCGCGCCTGTATCTCCACGTCCCACCTGCTCTCCATCTCTCCAACCTCCTTACCCTCTACCAAGGTGGCTTCCGCCAGCTCCCCCTCCCTGATGATGTCCTCCTCCCTCCATCTACCCTTCCTACCAACTTTGATCCTCCCCTCCCACTTCCTGTGTTTTTTCCTTTGGGCACCCTCCCTCCCTTCTCTCTCCTTTTCCCTCCATCCCCCCTTCCTCCACCCCTCTTCCCCCGGGATTCCCCTACCCCCCCCTCCCTTCCTTCCTTCCCCCTATCTCCCATGCCCTTGGCATCTCTGCTCTCCCATCTCCCTCTCCCACCCCCCTCCTCCTCTCTTGGCAGGTCCCCGGACTCGTACACGCTCAGTGGACATTTGTGCGCCGGAGATCATCGCCATCAGTGTCTCGTGTGTGTGCCTTCGTGTTTGTGTTTAGTGTTCTTTCGCCGTCATGCCCCACTGTTCACATGTGACGTCGCAGTCATCAATGTTCGTGCGCCGTGTCAACAGGTTTTAGTGTTTTTTCTTGTCCAGCATGAACGGCTTCGTGTCTAATGTTTTCTGTGTCTACAGTTTTGTGCCCGCCATTTGTAGTGTATCATCTGTAACCCCCCCCCCCCCCCCATTTATGTCTTATATTGTACCACTCAAGGCTGAAGAGCAGCGTACTATGCTGCTAACTGCCCACCTTTGTGCAAGGTGTTTAAAATAACAATAAAGAAAAAAAAAGGAAAAAAAGAAAAGAAAAAAATGTAGGTACATTTGAACATTTTATTTCGGTTGTTCCAATGTGATACATGTACCTTCGTGAACTTATCATTTCTGAGAACGCATGCTGTTACAGCGTGATTACCTGTAAATACCACATTAATGCAGTAAATGCTCAAAATGATGTCCGTCATTGCATTTGGCATTACGTGCAACGACATTCCTCTCAACAGCGAGTAGTTCGCCTTCCGTAATGTTCGTACATGCATCGACAATGCGGTGACGCATGTTGTCAGGCATTGTTAGCGGATCACGATAGCAAATATCCTTCAACTTTCCCCACAGAAAGAAATCTGGGGACGTCAGATCCGGTGAACGTGCGGGCCATGGTATGGTGCTTCAACGACCAATCCACCTGTCATGAAATATGCTATTCAATACCGCTTCAACCGCACCGAGCTATGTGCCGGACATCCATCATGGTGTAAGTACATCACCATTCTGTCATGCAGTGAAACATCTTGTAGTAATATCAGTAGAATATTACGTAGCATATCAGCATACATTGCACCATTTAGATTGCCATCGATAAAATGAGGGCCAATTATCCTTCCTCCCATAATGCCGCACCATACATTAACCCGCCAAGATCGCTGATGTTCCACCATCGTGGATTTTCCGTTGCCCAATAGTGCATATTATGCTGCTTTACGTTACCGCTGTTGGTGAATGACGCTTCGTCGCTAAATAGAACGCGTGCAAAAAATCTGTCATCGTCCCGTAATTTCTCTTGTGCCCACTGGCAGAACTGTACACGACGTTCAAAGTCGTAGCCACGCAATTCCTGGCGCATAGAAATATGGTACGGGTGCAATCGATGTTGATGTAGCATTCTCAACACCGACGTTTTTGAGATTCCCGATTCTCGCACAATTTGTCTGCTACTGATGTGCGGATTAGCCGCGACAGCAGCTGAAACACCTACTTTGTCATCAACATTTGTTGCAGGTCGTGGTTGACGTTTCACATGTGGCTGAACACTTCCTGTTTCCTTAAATAACGTAACTATCCGGCGAACGGTCCGGTCACTTGGATGATGTCGTCCAGGATACCGAGCAGCATACATAGCACACGCCCGTTGGTCATTTTGATCGTAATAGCCATACATCAACACGATATCGACCTTTTCCGCAATTGGTAAACGGTCCATTTAAACACGGGTAATGTATCACGAAGCAAATACCGTCCGCACTGGAGGAATGTTACGTGATATCACATACTTACATGATTGTGACTGTTACAGCGCCATCTATCACAAAGCGAAGAAAGTGGTCCAACTAAAACATTCATATATCTTTACGTACTACACGAATATGGAATAAAAATGGGGGTTCCTATTTTTAAAAAACGCAGTTGATATCCGTTTGACCTATGGCAGCGCCACCTAGCAGGCCAACCACAGCGCCATCTGGTTTCCCCCTTCAAAGCTAGACGAGTTTCTTCTTTGTAGTTTTTTCGTTTGATGCTCATTTCGTGAGATATTTGGCCCGGTCACTATCAATGTACCACCCTGTATACAGTGTGGGCCTACAGCACAGATAAATCTGACTCACCTTAAGATCAACATATTTCAGAAGCATGAATAAATGCTACAATCTCACAATCGACAGTGATGTGCTTTAGGCCCTTATGATTCTCAGCACCTCAAATGGATTACTGTATGATATACGACTGGCCGTTAAAATTGCTACACCACGAAGATGATGTGCTACAGACGCGAAATTTAACCGTCAGGAAGAAGATGCTGTGATATGCAAATGATTAGCTTTTCAGAGCATTCACACAAGGTTGGAGTCGATGGCGACACCTACAACGTGCTGACATGAGGAATGTTTCCAACCGATTTCTCATACACAAACAGCAGTTGACCGGCGTTGCTTGGTGAAACGTTATTGTGATGTCTCGTGTAAGGAGGAGAAATGCGTACCATCACGTTTCCGATTTTGATATTGGTCGGATTGTAGACTATCGCGATTGCAGTTTATCGTATCACGACATTGCTGCTCGCGTTAGTCGAAATCCAATGACTGTTGGCAGAATATGGAATCGGTGGGTACAGGAGGGCAAAACGGAACGCCGTGCTGGATCCCAACGGCCTCGTATCACTAGCAGTCGAGATGACAGGCATCTTATCCCCATGGCTGTAACGGATCGTGCAGCCACATCTCGATCCCTGAGTCAACAGATGGGGACGTTTGCAAGACAACAACCATCTGCACGAACAGTTCGACGACGTTTGCAACAGCACGGACTATCAGCTCGGAGACCATGGCTGCCGTTACCTTTGACGCTGCATCATAGACAGGAGCGCCTGCAATGGTGTACTCAACGACGAACCTGGGTGCACGAATGGCAAAACGTCATTTTTTCGGATGAATCCAGGTTCTGTTTACAGAATCATGATGGTCGCATTCGTGTTTGGCGACATCGCGGTGAACGCACATTGGAAGCGAGTATTCGTCATTGCGATACTGGCGTTTCACCTGGCGTGATGGTATGGAGCGCCATTGGTTACACGTCTCGGTCACCTCTTGTTCACATTGACGGCACTTTGAACAGTAGACGTTACATTTAAGATGTGTTACGACCTGTGGCTCTACCCTTCATTCGATCCCTGCGAAACCCTACATTTCAGCAGGATAATGCACGACCGCATGTTGCAGGTCCTATACGGGCCTTTCTGGATACAGAAAATGTTCGACTGCTGCCCTGGCCAGCACATTCTCCAGATCTCTCACCAATTGAAAACGTCTGGTCAATGGTGGCCGAGCAACTGGAACGTCAAAATACGCCAGTCACTACTCTTGATGAACTGTGGTATCGTGTTGAAGCTGCATGGGCAGCTGTACCTGTACACGCCATCCAAGCTCTGTTTGACTCAATGCCCAGGCGTATCAAGGCCGTTATTACAGTCAGAGGTGGTTGTTCTGGGTACTGATTTCTCAGGATCTATGCACCCAAATCGAGTGAAAATGTAATCACATGTCAGTTCTAGAATAATATATTTGTCCAATGAATACCCGTTTATCATCTGCATTTCTTCTTGGTGTAGCAAGTTTAATGGCCAGCAGTGTAATTTTTCACATAAAATCTCTCTCATACGCTTATGGCTATCGATGTGCTGTATCTATATCTCCCCACAATAGGACACACAATAATTTTCTCTGGACATGCTGCAACATAAGCCACAGTAACTTTTCATTTGCAAAACATTTCAGACAAGCAGTACAGTTCTCGTTTGGATGCGTACAGCACCCAAAAAAATTATGGTATATCCACACTCACACCAGCTACGTATCTCGATTCTCCTCAGTTCTAGAAAATTATCTGACGTTTAAGTCTTCCAGTCAGCGATTCCGGAAAGTGCTGCATTCTGCTATGATTCTCTCAAAGAAGTGTTATAAAGCACAAGCGTCTGGCACTATGCGATAATCAACACCACTCCCGCGGACGAAAGGGTTGGAAAGAAATCACCAATATGGGTGTAATCAACATCGGGGTCGATAGTACAATAAGTAAAAGGAGGGAATACGCTCAGGGGTGCCGATGAGGGGACGTTCTACACTATGTGATCAAAAGTATCCGGACACCTGGCTAAAAATGACTTACAAGTTCGTAGCGCCCTCCATCGGTAATTCTGCAGTTCAATATGGAATTGGCCCACACTTAGCCTTGATGACAGCTTCCACTCTCGCCGGCATACGTTCAATCAGGTGCTGGAAGGTTTCTTGGGAAATAGCAGCCCATTCTGAGTGCTGCTCTGGGGAGAGGTGTCGATGTCGGTCAGTGAGGCCTGGCAGGAAGTCGGTGTTCCAAAATATCCCAGAGGTGCTCTATAGGATTCAGGTCAGGGCTCTGAGCAGGCCAGTCCATTACAGGGATGCTACTGTCGTGTAACCACTCCGCCACAGGCCGTGCATAATGAACAGGTGCTCGATCGTGTTGAACGATGCAATCGCTATCCCCAAATTGCTCTTCAACAGTGCGAAGCAAGAAAAGCTTAAAACATCAATATAGGCCAGTGCAGTGATAGTGCCACGCAAAACAAAAATGGCTCTGAGCACTATGGGACTTAACATCTATGGTCATGAGTCCCCCTAGAACTTAGAACTACTTAAACCTAACCAACCTAAGGACAGCACACAACACCCAGTCATCACGAGGCAGAGAAAATCCCTGACCCCGCCGGGAATCTCACCCGGGAACCCGGGCGTGGGAAGCGAGAACACTACCGCACGACCACGAGCTGCGGACCCACGCAAAACAACAAGGGGTGCAAGCCCTCTCCATGAAAAACACGAATTCACCATAACACCACCGCCTCCGAATTTTACTGTTGGCACTACACACGCTGGCAGATGATGTTCACCGGGCATTCGCCATACACACACCCTGCCATCGGATCGCCACACTGCTTGCCGTGATTCGTCACTCCACACGTTTTTCCACTGTTCAATCGTCCATTGTTTACGCTCCTTACACCAAGGGAGGCGTCGCTTGGTGTTTACCATCGTTATGTGTGGCCTATGAGCAGCCGCTCGACGATGAAATCCAAGTTTTCTCACCTCCTTCCTAACTGTCATAGTACTTGCAGTGGATCCTGATGCAGTTTGGAATTCCTGTGTGATGGTCTGGATAGATGTCTGCATATTACACATTACGACCCTCTTCAACTGTCGGTGGTCGCTGTCATTCAACAGACAAGCCTCCCGCCGTCACAAATTTGGTGATGAATAAGGGGTGTAATTGCAATTAAAAAAAAAAAGCCCTAGAGTCTTTTTTGTTTTATCGATTTCACCACTTCCACGGAACCTGTTCGTATTTTTGATAGTGTCGACTCTATATATTCAGACCACCAAGTCGGGGTTTGTGTCAGTGCATTCCATGGCGGAGGAGGATATTAGTCTTTAAGGTCCCGTCGACAACGAGGTCATTAGGGACAGAGCGCAAGCTCGGATTAGGGAAGGATGGGGAAGGAAATCGGCCGTGCCCTTTCAAGGGAACCGTCCCGGTATTTGCCTGAAACGATTTAGGGAAATCACAGAAAACCTAAATCAGGATGGCCGGACGTGGGTTTGAACCGTCGTCTTCCCGAGTGCTAGTCCAGTGTGCTACCTACCACTGCGCTACCACGCTCGGTGGTGTATTCCATCCATAGCTACCGTAGACCTACCCACCACGACCCAGATCATACAAAGTTCCCCTGACTAAGAAATCACCGCGAGTGCAATATGTACTAGAGTACCTCCATTCGGAGTTAATTTTCATGGGCCGAGCATATGGGTGGAGAAACTGCAATATTGTTCTGTATCATTTCTAAGCTCGTTTCTAGGTTCCTGTTGTTAAGCACCGTACCTGTTTAACACTTTGGAGCAGGAAGAATCACCGTGAGACGGATCTGTTGTTGTTCAGCTGGCAAAATTGAGTCTGGCACGAAAAAACAAAAGAGCCTGTTAGAGCGGCATACAAATATTTTGTTTGTTAGATGTGCGAGAAACGGCGACTTAATTATACATACTTGTTTAGATCCTACAGCATGTGTGTGGGGGAGCTGACCTTTCAAAAGGGAATATCATGTTATGTAGAAACCTCCTATAGGCTTAAACGCAAAGAATACTTTATTCCAAGCGTACAATAGACTTCTGCTTGTCCGTTTCGGCGCACCAGCTGTATGTAGCCTTATAATTACTATGAATCCATAGTCATTCAATTATGCAACTTCAAGAGTGTGCAGGATGTCTATAAATTTGGTAATGCCGTAATGCTGATAGTGAATTTGAGGAGTGGTTGATTGGTTGATTGATTTTAACAGGGGAGCTAAAACAGCTTAAGTCTGACCCGCCACTACCCGCACCGACACCGGGTTTATTGTGCAGTATCGCTCCCTGTATATCTAGTAAAGCCAACCAGTACCCTTCAATAGTGCAAGGAGTCCCTCTACCAGTTTTTTGTTAGACACAATTTCTTCAGGTCTAGTTGTCCCGAAGATTCTGTATCTTTTACTCTCCAGTGCCATGCATTCGAAGATTAGGTGTGATGCAGTTTCTTCACCCTCATCACAGATCCTACATTTAGGGTCCTCTTCCATTGTACCCATTGTGTGTAGGTGTTTTTTGAAGTTCCCATGACTGGTCATCAGTCTAGTCATGAGTTTGATCTCTTTCCTGTTCAATCCCAGGCTTGGCTTGGCCATCATCACCTTACGATGATTTTGTTAATGGACCTCGGTCCAATATCCTACGTGCTGTTTCCTAAGCCAGTTCCGTAGTTCTAATTTGATCGTAGCCTTGGTGATTGTCAAGACAGGTTCCGGTCCAATAAATGGAGTTGTTGCCCCCATCCTAGCCAATCTATCGGCTTGTTCATTGCCACAGATCCCTGAGTGGCCAGGGACCCACACTAAGTTCACCCTATTGCTTCCCCCTAGCTCCACCAGAGGCCTGTGGCAATCTGCAACAATCTTAGGTCCCGTTGCAGGAGCTGCCAATGATTTCAGGGCTGCCTGGCTGTCTGAATAGATGTAGATGCTACGGTCATTGTAGCACCTATGCATACTCTCCTCCACACATGCCCTGATTGCAGTAATTTCAGCTTGGAATACAGAGGCCAGTTTCCCTAGAGAGAGATGCTCACCAGTCTTGGCGGAACCCCGTACAACCCTGCCCCAATGCCTTGATCTGTTTTCGACCCATCGGTGAACCAAACGATGTCCCCTGTATGGTGTCGAACTGTTTCCTCCCACTGCTCCTTACTTCCAATTATTATGTTGTAGGGCTTGTCCAAGCAGTTGGGAGTTATTATATAGTCGGCAGGCATTTTCCCTGCCATACCTATATTTACCTCACTCATTATGTTAGTGTGTGATTCTGGATATCCGAATGAGACCCAGTTTTGGCCCCAGCTGCTGCCTCCATCTTAACCCAAAGGTGAAGTGGAGGCATATCCAGCATGGCTTCCATTCCATAGGTTGGTGTGCTGTTAATTCAGCCCATTATGGCTAAGCAGGCCAATCTCTGCACCTTAGCAAGCTCCTTAGCAGCAACCCGCTGTTCTACCTTCTTTCACCACACTACGGTCCCATAGGAAATCCTAGGTCCACCCACTGTGGTGTATATCCAGTCCATACCCCTGGGGCTTAGGCCCCAGTTTTTGCCACAAGCCCTCCTAGTACTCACTGAAGTACTTTGCCTTGGAGCAGATGCTCTTAATATGAGGGCTCCAAGTTAGCTTCTCATCCAAGGTTACGCCTAGATATTTCTCTATCCCCTTCACAGGTAGAGTTTCATCGAAGAGCTTTAGATTCCAACTTGTGTGCTGAATATGTCTCTTCATAAATGGCACCACAACTGTCTTCTTAGGATTAACTCTCAGATCGTGTTTAATGCACCATTCTTGCACAATGTCCAATCCTCCTTGTGCCATATTCCTGACTGTGTCAGTGAATTTGCCAAGTATTACTATGACAAGGTCATCTGTGTATCCTTGGCAGAAGGATTGTCTGGAATTTAGATCCTCAATGAGTTCGTTCACCACTAGATTCCACAATAGAGGAGACAAAAAAAAATGGTTCAAATGGCTCTGAGCACTATGGGACTTAACATCTGTGGTCATCAGTCCCCTAGAACTTAGAACTACTTAAACCTAACTAACCTAAGGACATCACACACATCCATGCCCGAGGCAGGATTCGAACCTGCGACCGTAGCGGTCACGTGGTTCCAGACTGAAGCGCCTAGAACCGCACGGCCACACCGGCCGGCTAGAGGAGACAAAACTTATCCTTGTGGGTAGCCTCTAGTGGTCTGAATTACCATCTTTTCATTCATCATCGTAGCCTCTACCTTCCTTCCACTAAGCATGGCCCTGGTCCACCTATATATAGTGGTCCCCAGGTCATGCACCTCTGCTGCCCTTACCATGGAATCGAAGGTCGTGTTACTGAAGGCCCCATCGATATCCAGGAAGATGCAGAGGGCTATTTCTTGGAAGTGAAGTGCTTTTTCCACCTTCCCAACGAGTTCAAATGGTTCAAATGGCTCTGAGCACTATGGGACTTAACAGCTGTGGTCATCAGTCCCCTAGAACTTAGAACTATTTAAACCTAACCTAACCTAAGGTCATCACATACATCCATGCCCGAGGCAGGATTCGAACCTGCGACCGTAGCAGTCGCACGGTTCCGGACTCCACGTCTAGAACCGCGAGGCCACCGTGGCCCCAACGAGTTGGTGGAGAGCTGTCTCACATGATTTACCTGGTTGGTATGCGTGTTGGTTTTGGTGTAGAGGGACTCTACTTAGCCTCATCTCCCCAACATATACATTAACCAGTTTTTCAAATGTTTTGAGAATGAAGGAGGACAGACTGATTGGTCTCATATCCTTGGCCTTGATATGATCAGTTCTCCCTGGCTTCGGAATGAAGACAATCTTCACTGCAATCCTAGCATTGGGAATGATTCCTACTGCTAGGCTAACCCTGAATAGCCTGCATAGGACTCTTATAAGCTTTCCTCCTGCCTGTTGCAGGATAGCTGGAAAAATTCTATCTGGGCCAGGTGACTTGAACGGTTGGAATGTTCCCACCGCCCACTGGATTTTGTTGAAGTTCGCACACTCCTTGGCCGTTTCCCAGTCCTCTCTTTGAGTGCCTGAGAACTGTTGTCTCTCTGGGGTCACATGCCCATCTGTGTTGTCCGGCAGAGCATATTGAGGAAAGTGAGTTTTGAGGAGCAATTCCAGTGTCTCATGTACTGCCTTTGTATATTCCCCATCCTCCTTCCTCAATGTACCTCCTGGATTGAGTGGTACTCTAGTGAGAATCTTGTGAAGTCTGGCTTGTGCAGCCGTGCCCTCCACTTCCTCACAGAATGCCTTCCAGGATGCCCCCTTTGCTTGTCTTATTGCAAGATTGTAATTGACAAGGGCCTCACGATATTTAGCCCATTGTCCTTTACGTCTCGCAATATTAAACAGTTTCCGTACCTGTTTTCTTTGCGTCTCCAGTTTGTTATTCCACCAAGGAACACTCCTATTTGTGCACTTCCTGGTGATTGTGCAGTTGTCATTATGGCAGAGGTAACAGCCTCTGCTACTTCCTCAAATTCTACTGGCTTCCTTATCGAGGTTTTAATTTCCGATAAGCCTAAGTCAAGGTCCTTCCTATATGTCTCCCAGTCTGTTTCCCTGGAATTCCTATAGGTCATGGTCTGTCTCATTCCCATTTCAACCTTGAATTTAATGTACATGTGGTACGATGAGGATAGCTCCAACACCACATGCCATTGTTTGACATAGCTACCATTCTTCATGGAATCAAATGTTATGTCAATTACTTCTTACTTTCTGCTATTCGTGAATGTAAGTTCATTGCCCATATTCAGGACCTCTAAGTTGTTATCTAAAAGAAATTCAATAAGGTACTCACCTCTACTGTTGGTGTCCTTGCTGCCCCACACTAGATTGTGGGCACTGGCGTCGCATCCCACCAGCAGTTGATCACCTTGCCGATGGCAAGTCTTCACCAATCTCCTCACCTGCAAGGGAGGAGGAGAGCTGTCTTCGTAAGGAAGGTAGGCCAAAATAATTTCCCTCGCGGTACCTCCCTCATATTGCTGCATTTTAATGGTCACTAAGCCCCTAGAGCAGCAATCCATCATTGGCATGAAAGAAATGCCATTTCTTACATAGATGCATGTTCTGGAGTTTCTTAGATCCCTAGCATAGGTCAGCTTACCTCCAGTGCCTCTGAGGCCCGATACACCCCCTTTGTATAAATAGGGTTTTTGTATCAGGGCCACGTCCACCTCCTGTCTCCCCAGGCTCCGTATTACTGCCATGTTTGAGGTCTTTGAGAACCCTGACGGTGACCTGTGAGAATCCTAAAAACAGTTTCATTTCCTGCTCCCACATCGCCTTCAGCAACTTCTTACCAACCTCTGCCACCAGGGCTCCTTCCAGAGCAACCTTCTGGTTAATCACTCTCCAGTCTTCTATCGAGGCTTTTTGGTTCTGGGCCCCTATTTTCCCGAACAGAGTCTTGGGAGAGACTTCCTTAAGAATCTTAGGTACCCATAATAATATGTTTGCGGTCTTAAGAGGCTCTGCTGCCGTCTCGACCAGCACCTCCCCATCTTCCCACGGGGATATCATGGACACCTTGTCCTTGAGCCATTCTACCGTGTGCACCCCCTCACAGACAAAAATGAGTGCACCACGATCTAGATAGACCCTCCTGAAGTTGGGACCTGGGCCAGCGTCGCCCCCCCCCCCCCCCCAAATCTTTTCAAAGAGGGCCGTCAGTACTAGTCCCTCCTGCTGCGAGGTGATGGCCACCAGTGGATAACGTTCCTGTATAACTGCCATTCTAAAACGGAGACTGCAGTACTATAGGTCTGTTTCCCTATTTCTTGCCTCGGTTTTTTCTGGATTCGCTTATTCAGGGAGAAGGGAGTCTTTGATTACTCCCTTATCCGCTTACTACCTGCCTTTGACGTTGTGGGGGTCTGCGTGTCCCCTTCAACCTTCCGCAGCGTCTCCTCCTCCTCCGCCTCCGCCTCCACCGCCATCACGTCCACGGCGATCTCTTGAGGTACAGCACATACCCATCAACACATCACCGCAAGCATCTACGTCTACATCTACATATATACTCCGCTAGCAACCAAGCGGTGTGTGGCGGAGGGCCAAAGTCATATCCCCCCCCCCCCCCTCCCCACTGTTCCACTCTCGGATCGGGCGAGGGAAAAACGACTGTCTGAACGCCTCAGTACGAGCTCTAATTTCCCTTGTCTTTGAATGGTGATCATTGTACGATTTGAAAGTTGGTGGTAATAATATATCCTCTACATCCTCGGCGAAGATCGGATTTCGGAATTTAGTGAGCAGCCCCTTCCTTTTAGCACGTCGCCTATCTGCAAGTGCGCCCCACTTCAAACTTTCAATGAAATTTGTAACGCTCGCGCTGGCTAAACGTACCAGTCACGAATCTTGCCGCTCTTCTTTGGGCCTTCTGAATCTCTTGAATCAGACCCAACTGGTAAGGGTCCCATACAGACGAACAACACTCTAAGACTGGAGAAACTAACGTATTGTAAGCAATTTCCTTTGTTGAAGGACTGCATCGCTCCAGGATTCTACCAATAAACCGCAATCTAGAGTTAGACTTGCCCGTTGCTTGTGTAATCTGATCATTCCATTTGAGGTTATTCCGAATAGTCACACCCAGATACTTGACGGATGTTAGCGCTTCCAAAGACTGGGCATTTATTTTGTACTCGTACATTAATGGGGATTTTCGTCTTGTTATACGCAGTAGGTTACACTTACTAATATTGAGACATAACTGCCAGTCATTACACCACGCACTTATTTTCTGTAACTCCGCACTGATTTGTTCACAACTTTCGTGTGCAGACTGCAGCATAATCAGCAAACAGTCTAATGCCGCTGTCAATACCATCAATCAAATCGTTAATGTAAATCGTAAAAAGTCACCCCATTCACGACGACATACTGCTCTCTGTCTGTTAGAAAACTTTCTATCCAGCCGTATATGTCATCGGATAGACCGTACAGGCGCACTTTTCGGAGCAAGCGACAGTGCGGAACGGAGTCGAGCGCCTTTCGAAAGTCAAGAAATATGGCATCAACCTGGGAGCCAGTATCTAGAGCCTGTTGTATATTATGCACAAAGAGTGCCAGCTGAGTCACCTAGTTGTAGTTATAGTATTAGTAATAGAGATGATACTGCGGCTAGTGGCAGTTTTTTCTCTCTTGTCCTTTTAGTGAAAGATATCAGGTCATACTCGGTGACTGCAGACGCCTCTGAGGAGCGAATCTCGTTCATGTGGATCGAGAATCCGGCAGGAGGATACAGCGTTCCTGTTGGTTTTCTAAGGGCGTGTCTTCCTGTAGTGGGAAAGGAGCTCCTGAAGGTAGTCAATGATCCGCAGTATCCCGCCATTGGCCACTAAATGCAGTGCGGTGCTCAGCGACAAACTATCGCACCCCCTCCCCCCCCCCCCCCCCCCCCGCCAAAGTTGATTGTGGCACTGAGGAGATAAGTCTTAATTATCTTTTGGGGGAAAATGGCAGAGTGGTTTCGTAAATTCTCCTTGGGTGCTATACTGGGCTGGTTTTCTGAGATGAAAGTGCGAGGGTCAGCTAAAGCACTCAGCTGAATACTACACCTTGACGTCCAGACACATGTCTTTGATCAGGTAAATGGAGGGTCTAGCTATATAGAGCCACCTAAAGATATAGCTAATCAGCGGGCATGTATTAATGTCAAAAATAGAGAGGACCAGGCTTGTTTTGCATGGTCTATCCTAGCTTGCGAGAGAAATTACGATTGTAGGGATCATTCTGAGTGTTCCGGTACATACCATGTACCTAAAGATACTACCCCTGGAGGGTATAACTTTGATGGTATAGAGTTTCCCGTCAAGATCCAGGACATACCTAAATTTCAGGCCCAGAATACCGGAATATTAGTTCATGTTTATGGCATGGAGAAGAAAAGCAAGTCAGATGAACAGGACAAGCATACTGTCGTCGGCCCCCCCTCCATTTCTCAAAATTTGTTAGTGAGCGTAAGATGCATGTAAACATGCTCTTATTCTCCGATGAGAAAAATAAAGAGAAAGACAATTATCAATATGTTTGGATCAAAGGCATGTTCCAACTCGTTTCCACGCAGCTATCAACCAATCATCGTGTAAAGCATATTTGCTTAAGGTGCCTGAATTATTTTTCCTCCAACAAGTTATCAGTGGCACATCCAGTAGATTGCGCTTCCAAGGACCCGGCATCTGTTATTATGCCTACTGAGGAAAACAAATTCATGAACTTTAAAAATGCTCACCACCACGACCGATGACCGTTTATAGTGTACACCGACTTTGAATGACTCCTCGCTCCTGGGACCCCACGACCTCACTTATGACCTTTACAGAAAAACGAGTACCATATGCGGCAGCGTACCAAATTGTATCGCCCTATAATTCCAGTCTTAACCACTACAAATCTTATGCCGGGATAATCCTACAGTTTGGCTGCTCACTGAGCTCGAAGAACTTTCGGGGGGTGGGGGTTGATAAGCTTTACAGTGATACACAATAACGTGCTTGTCTGTCATATTTTTCGATTGGCGTTAGACAGAAATGCAAAAAAATTCCTCGCAGGGACCGCTGCCTTCTTACAGGGAAGTTCCGTGGCGCAGCTCACAACACGTGTATTTGAAGTACGACCCAGCAGCGCACATACCCGTTTTCTTCCATAATTTAAGCGGGTATGATGCTCACTTTCTAGTTGAGCACTTGGCTGATTTCGGCATGGGGAAAGGTCAGTATCTTAGCTAAGAACGTCGAGAAACACATTTCATTTTCCAAATGAATGACTCTAAGAATTATGCTCCACTTCCTTCATACGCTGTTTTTTATGCAGGCGCCACTCTAGAAACTCGTTGGAACTTTACCCGGGAGGAGTTACACATATCACTCGAGCTGCGTTTCCCGCCGAGGAAAAGTTTAACTTGTGTCTAGGAAGGGGGTTTTCCTGTACGAGTGTGTGGATCGTATGGCGAAACTCAACGAAACCAGGCTACCCGACATAACTGCATTCTGCAGCAACCTCACAGGCGATGCCACAACCGATCCAGAGTATGAGCATGCTGTGAATATTTGGTGCGAATTCAACATCCCCACTTTAGGAGAGTATGCACGGCTTTACGTGGATACAGACGTGCGCTCGCTTGCGAAAGTTTTCGAGAAATTCCGGAGTCTATGCATGACTACATATTCTCTGGATCCCGCCTTTTATTACATTGCACATGGGTTGTTTTGGGACGCAGTGCTCTGGTAAACGTAGTGCAACATCGAATTATTGACCGATGCTGACATCCTCCTTTTCTTTCAGCGAGAGATCTGTGGGGAAATTTGCCAATGTGTCCATGGGCATGCGAAGGCAAATAACCTTTGTATGGGTGATAGATTCGATGCATCCACTGATTCAAATGGTTCAAAAAGCTCTAAGCACTATGGGACTTAATATCTGAGGTTATCAGTCCCCTAGACGTAGAACTACTTAAACCTAACTAACCTAAGGACATCACACACATCCATGCCCAAGGCAGGATTCGAACCTGAGACCGTAGCAGCCACGTGGTTCTGGACTGAAGCGCCTAGAACAGCTCGACCACAGCGGCCGGCTTCCACTCATTCGATTTACATAATGTACTTGGATGTAAATAACTTAAGTGGGCACGCCATGCAACAATCACTGCCAATTGGTGAGTTTTGGTGGGTGTCCGAGACCAATGCGAGGGATTAAGTGAAGAAATCGTGGGGGGTATGGCAGCTGATTCTGATGTAGGGTATGTGGTGGAGGCAGAACTCACACAACCTATTAGT
Organism: Schistocerca serialis cubense; assembly: GCF_023864345.2. Taxonomy (NCBI): domain Eukaryota; kingdom Metazoa; phylum Arthropoda; class Insecta; order Orthoptera; family Acrididae; genus Schistocerca; species Schistocerca serialis. The sequence goes on from NC_064640.1 coordinate 1,009,912,723, forward strand.
CAGCATTATGCGCACGCCGATTTGATGCTGTGTCCAGAGCAACTAGTTCTGTGGAAGCGTTAAAAGTTTGGAGCTTAGCGTGAAAGTATAGTTCACTGATTTCAAAGCCATGATGATGTTTAACGATATGACAGCACATTGCTAATTTCACTACTGTTACTAGTTGCCCCTGTTTGAATTAATTTGAAAAAAATTATCTGTCCATTTCTTAAAGTATTTCCAGAGTGCACGTTTAGTTTGTGCTTGATGTCAGATGAATTATCCTTAATATCTGATCTTCCCCCATCCGCAAAAAAATATCAAAACACTTACAAATTACACATTCTGCTTGATAGTCACGCCTCCCTCGTTTTATGAAGAACCATTCATCTGAATATTTTTCTTGGAATGAACACTTCCCTTTCGGCATTCTGATTTCACTTGAAGCAATCAAACACATTAATAACAAATTAACCGCGATACGACTCAGAGAAACAGAGAATCACGTTCCTGCTTATTAGTGATTGGGAGCTCCAACGTTAGGCGGGTGATGGAGCCCCTTAGGGAAATAGCGGAAAGGTCGGGGAAGAATGCCAGTGTTCACTCTGTCTGCTTGCCGGGGGGTCTCATCCGAGATGTGGAGGAGGCCCTGCCGGCGGCGATAGAGAGCACTGGGTGCACCCGACTGCAAATTGTTCCTCATGTCGGCACCAATGACTCCTGCAGTCTGGGTTCAGAGGTCATCCTCAGTTCGTACAGGCGGTTGGCGGAGTTGGTGAAGGCGGAAAGCCTCGCTCGCGGGGTGGAATCTGAGCTAACCATTTGTAGTATCGTTCCCAGAACCGATCGCGGTCCTCTGGTTTGCAGCCGAGTGGAAGGCTTAAACCAGAGGCTCAGACGATTCTGCGGAGATCTGGGGTGCAAATTTCTCGACCTCCGCTATCGGGTGGTGAAATGTAGGGTCCCCCTGAATAGGTCAGACGTGCACTACACACAGGAAGCGGCTACAAGGGTAGCGGAGTACGTGTGGAGTGCACATGTGGGTTTTTTAGGTTAGAGAATTCCCTTTCTAGGCCCGACAAGACGCCTCCTGAGACGCGGCAATGTAGGAGTAGGAAAAATGCAACAGGGAATAACAATATTAATCTGCTAATAGTAAACTGCAGGAGCGTCTATAGAAAGGTCCCAGAACTGCTCTCATTAATAAACGGTCACAATACCCACATAGTACTAGGGACAGAAAGTTGGCTGAAACCAGATGTAAACAGCAATGAAATTCTAAACTCAGATTGGAATGTATACCGCAGGGACAGGCTGGACATTGAAGGGGGAGTCGTGTTTATAGCGATAAGAAGTGCAATAGTATCGAAGGAAATTGACGGAGATCCGAAATGTGAAATAATTTGGGTGAAGGCCACGGTTAAAGCAGGCTCAGACATGGTAATTGGATGTCTCTATAGGCCCCCTGGCTCAGCAGCTGTTGTGGCACAGCACCTGAAGGACAATTTGGAAAATATTTCGAGTAGATTTCCCCACCATGTTATAGTTGTGGGTGGAGATTTTAATTTGCCGGATATAGACTGGGAGACTCAAACATTTATAACGGGTGGCAGGGACAAAGAATCCAGTGAAATCTTTTTAAGTGCTTTATCTGAAAACTACCTTGAGCAGTTAGACAGACAACCTACTCGTGGCGATAACATATTAGACCTTCTGGTGACAAACAGATCCGAACTATTTGAAACAGTTAACGCAGAACAGGGAATCAGCGATCATAAAGCGGTTACTGCATCAATGATTTCAGCCGTAAATAGAAATATTAAAAAAGGTAGGAAGATTTTTCTGTTTAGTAAAAGTGACAAAAAGCAGAATTCAGAGTACCTGATGGCTCAACACAAAAGTTTTATCTCAAGTACAGATAGTGTTGAGGATCAGTGGACAAAGTTCAAAACCATCATACAATATGTGTTGGATGAGTATGTGCCAAGCAAGATCGTAAGAGATGGAAAAGAGCCACCGTAGTACAACAACCGAGTTAGAAAATTGCTGCGGAAGCAAAGGGAACTTCACAGCAAACATAAACATAGCCAAAGCCTTGCAGACAAACAAAAATTACAAGAAGCGAAATGTAGTGTGAGGAGGGCTATGCGAGAGGCGTTCAATGAATTCGAAAGTAAAGTTCTATGTACTGACTTGGCAGAAAACCATAAGAAATTTCGGTCTTATGTCAAAGCGGTAGCTGGATCAAAACAAAATGTCCAGACACTCTGTGACCAAAATGGTACTGAAACAGAGGATGACAGACTAAAGGCCGAAATACTAAATGTCTTTTTCCAAAGCTGTTTCACAGAGGAAGACTGCACTGTAGTTCCTTCTCTAGATTGTCGCACAGATGACAGAATGATAGATATCGAAATAGACGACAGAGGGATAGAAAAACAAGGCCGCTGGACCTTACGGGATACCGGTTCGATTTTACACAGAGTACGCGAAGGAACTTGCCCCCACCCCCCCACCACCCCGTTCTCGCTTCCCGCGCCCGGGTTCCCGGGTTCGGGGTCTGGGGTTTTCTCTGCCTCGTGATGACTGGGTGTTGTGTGATGTCCTTAGGTTAGTTAGGTTTAATTGGTTCTAAGTTCTAGGGCACTGATGACCATAGCTGTTAAGTCCCATAGTGCTCAGAGCCATTTTGAACTTGCCCCCCTTCTTGCAGCGGTGTACCGTAGGTCTCTAGAAGAGCGTAGCGTTCCAAAGGATTGGAAAAGGGCACAGGTCATCCCCGTTTTCAAGAAGGGACGTCGAACAGATGTGCATAACTATAGACCTATATCTCTAACGTCTATCAGAATTCTGGAACACGTATTATGTTCGAGTATAATGACTTTTCTGGAGACTAGAAATCTACTATGTAGGAATCAGCATGGGTTTCGAAAAAGACGATCGTGTGAAACCCAGCTCGCGCTATTCGTCCACGAGACTCAGAGGGCCATAGACACGGGTTCCCAGGTAGATGCCGTGTTTCTTGACTTCTGCAAGGTGTTAGATACAGTTCCCCACAGTCGTCTAATGAACAAAGTAAGAGCATATGGACTATCAGACCAATTGTGTGATTGGATTGAAGAGTTCCTAGGTAACAGAACGCAGCATGTCATTCTCAATGGAGAGAAGTCTTCCGAAGTAAGAGTGATTTCAGGTGTGCTGTAGGGGAGTGTCGTAGGACAGTTGCTATTCACAGTATACATAAATGACCTTGTGGATGACATCGGAAGTTCACTGAGGCTTTTTGCGGATGATGCTGTGGTATATCGAGAGGTTGTAACAATGGAAAATTGTACTGAAATGCAGGAGGATCTGCAGCGAATTGACGCATGGTGCAGGGAATGGCAATTGAATCTCAATGTAGACAAGTGCAGTGTGCTGCGAATACATAGAAAGAAAGATCCCTTATCATCTAGCTACAATATAGCAGGTCAGCAACTGGAAGCAGTTAATTCCATAAATTATCTGGGAGTACGCATTAGGAGTGATTTAAAATGGAATGATCATATAATGTTGATCGTCGATAAAGCAGATGCCAGACTGAGATTCATTGGGAGAATCCTAAGGAAATGCAATCCAAAAACAAAGGAAGTAGGTTACAGCACACTTGTTCGCCCACTGCTTGAATACTAGTCAGCAGTATGGGATCCGTACCAGGTAGGGTTGATAGAAAAGATAGAGAAGTTCAAACGGAGAGCAGCGCGCTTCGTTACAGGATCATTTAGTAATCGCGAAAGCGTTACGAAGATGATAGATAAACTCCAGTGGAAGACTCTGCAGGAGAGACGCTTAGTAGCTCGGTAGGGGCTTTTGTTGAAGTTTCGAGAACATACCTTCACCGAGGAGTCAAGCAGTACATTGCTCCCTCCTACGTATATCTCGCGAAGAGACCATGAGGATAAAATCAGAGAGATTAGAGCCCACAAAGAGGCATACCGACAATCCTTCTTTCCACGAACAATACGAGACTGGAATAGAAGGGAGAACCGTTAGAGGTACTCAAGGTACCCTCCGCCACATAACGTCAGGTGGCTTGCGGCGTATGGATGTAGATGTAGATGTAAAGCTTAAACTAAAGTGACATAAGGGACACTGATGGTGGTCTATCAATCTGACACCGCACATTCGAGTCACAGTGCTTACATCCAGGCTCATACTTTGAAGTGAGTTCATCCCTTTTAAACATGTCAGGCAGCAAATAAAATCTAGATCACATAGTAATGGTACAAGCTGTATAGGGAACATGAAGTGATCAAAAGCGTTCACGTGACGACGACTCTTAATCAGTTTCATATAAATGTCCGAGACCACATTACACACATTTCTAGATTTCAGCGGCTCAAACACGTTGTAAGCAATAAAATTCTCTTTTCCCTGCGAATCCGTAGTCCTAAAGGCTAATTGTCATAACATATTGAGGAAGTAAGAGCTCTAGAATATTTTTTCTGGTGTGTGGCTACGGTTCTGTTCTTGGATAAGCAGAGTTGTGCAGTCAGTATCACCCTTTAGTAGCGATAACTAAAGCATGACCATACTTTGCACAACACACTACCACTCCTCAAAATCACTATCAGCATTACGGCATTACCAAATTTACAGACATCCTGCACACTCTTGAAGTTGCATAATTAAATAACGATGTATTCATAGTAATTATTTGGGTACCTACAGCTTGTGCGCCGAAACGGACAAGCAGAAGTCTATTGTACGCTTGGAATAAAGCATTCTTTGCATTTGAGCATGTAGGAGGTTTCTACATGACATGGTATTCCCTTTTGAAAGGTCAGCTCCCCCACACACGTTTTATGATATAAACAGGTTTGTATAATTAAGTCGCCGTTTCTCGCACATGTAACAAACAAAATATTTGTATGACGCTCTAACAGGCTCTTTTGTTTGACAGACTCAATTTTGCCAGCTGCAACAGCAACAGATCCGCCTCGCGGTGATTCTCTTCCTGCTCCAAAGTGTTGAACAGGTACGTTGCTTAGCAAGGGGAACTTAAAAATGAGCTTAGAAATGATACAGAACAATTTTTTGGTTTCTCCACCCATACGCTCGGCGCATAAAAATTAACTCCGAATGGAGGTACTCTAGTACATATTGCACTCGCAGTGATTTCTTAGTCAGGGGAACTGTGTATGATCTGGGTCGTGGTGGGTAGGTCTACGGTAGCTATGGATGGAATACACCACCGAGCGGGGTAGTTCAGTGGTAGCACACTGGACTCGCATTTGGAAGGACAACGGTTCAAACCCACGTCCGGCCATCCTGATTTGGGTTTTCTGTGATTTCCCTAAATCGTTTCAGGCAAATGCCGGGACGGTTCCCTTGAAAGGGCACGGCCGATTTCCTTCCCCATCCTTCCCTAATCCGAGCTTACGCTCCGTCCCTAATGACCTCGTTGTCGACGGGACCTTAAAGACTAATCTCCTCCTCCTCTATGACTTGACGGTCTGAACATATATAGACGCCACTGTGTGTTGGCTATATTTACAACTATCAAAAATACGAACAGGTTTCGTGGAAGTGGTCAAATCGATAAAACAAAAAAGGCTCTAGGGCTTTTTTAAAATTGCATTTACATCCCTTACTCATCGACAAGTATGTGACGGCGGGAGGCTTTTTTGCAGTGTGAAAACGACACCCAGCTGGTGTGAGTGTGGACGTATCATACATATTTTGTAATACACCTATAAATGATAGTTAGAAATCTTATGCTGCTGCTTGAAATAAAGGCACTGTGGCTTATGTTACGACATATCACACTTAGAAGTTACGTTTGTGGGAAGTAATCAAACTAGTCATGTAAAAAAATTACGTATGTCTAGTCGGAAGGGAAGGATAAATTTGACGTGGTGAATTGTGATTTCAACGCACTGAGGAATATATTCGAACGTAAGGGGTGATAGATTTATTTCGTAAACAGCTGTTCAATACAGTAATGCAAACGTTCAACTGGACCTGCCATAGTGTACAAACAGGTCGGGAAATACGGCTGTAACAAAACGAATACATACACTACGTGGTCAAAAGTATCCAGACACCGCTAAAAACATACGGTTTTCATATTAGGTGCATTGTGCTGCCACCTACTGCCAGGTACTCCATATCAGCGACCTCAGTAGTCATTAGACATCGTGAGAGAGCAGAATGGGGCGCTCCGCCCAACTCACGGACTTCGAACTTGGTCTGGTGACTGGGTGTCATTTCTGTCATACGTTTGTATGCGAGATTTCCACACTCCTAAACATCCCTAGGTCCACTGTTTCCGATGTGACAGTGAAGTGGAAACGTGAAGGGACACGTACAGCACAAAAGCGTACAGTCCGACCTCGTCTGTTGACTGACAGACACCGCCGACATTTGAAGAGGGTCATAATGTGTAATAGGCAGACATCTAATCAGACCACCACACAGGAATTCCAAACTGCATCAGGATCCACTGCAAGTACTATGACAATTAGGCGGTAGTTGAGGAAACTTGGATTTCATGGTTGAGCGGCTGCTCATAAGCCACACATCACTCCGGTAAACGCCAAACGACGCCTCCCTTGGTTGCAGGAGCGTAAGCATTGGATGACTGAACAGTGGAAAAACGTTGTGTGGAGCGACGAATCACGGTACACAATGTGGCGATCCGATGGCAGCGTTTGGGTATGGCGAATGCCCGGTGAACGTCATCTGCCAGCGTGTGTAGTGCCAACAGTAAAATTCGGGCTGGAGCTCGGTGTTCTTGCAATCATACATTCTCATGACCATAGCTGCCAGCAATCACATACAATGGCTACATTTCTACCAAGTCTTTCTGCATTACCGTGGGAGTAACATTCAGCTTCTTGCGGCCATGTTACACGACCTTGTTCAAACTTGGTGAGGTGCTGAGAATGGCGCCTTTTTCGCCTTAGGCATTCTTGACTAACATCAGTTCACCATGTCCAGTCTCAAAGGTAACCAACACTCATGACTGTTTCAGCGAGTGTTTAAGGCAAATCTGATCTGCAGCCTATTAGTGGCGCTACCAGCGCAACTATTATGTGACTGGCGCGAAATTTGAAAGGTATCATCTTTCGGATGTAGAAAGACACCTACCAACTTTCAAAAAAATGTTCAATGTGTGTGAATTCCTAAGGGATCAAACAGCTAAGGTCATCGGTCCTTAGACTTACACACTACCGGTACTTAAACTGACTTAAACTAACTTATGCTAAGAACAAGACACACACCCATGCCCGAGGGAGGGGCCGCACAATTCGTGACATGGCGCCTCTAATCCCGCGGGACTCCGCGCGGCTACCTACTTTCATTTATGTCGCACAACTCCTTCTTGGTGTTTTGATTTTTTTTTTTTTACAGTATTCCGACCAGCATACAGGGGATATCTAATGAGGAATTGCCTTCACTGGGAGGCAAGAAAATGCCAAGGGATAGCTAACAGAAATCATTGCCTATGAGAGTTTATACAGTCACACCAACCCTTAGAAAGCGCTTCCATTGGAAGTTGTCACATTTATCAGAATTATGTCGAAGCCTTTCATATACAGTACTATAATAATTTGGTTTGTTGGCTAAGAAGAGGCTACAGTTGCCAGCCACTGGCTTAACATACCATGGAATTCCGATCAGGAGTGCCATACTGATTGCGCAAAAGCACTATTGAATCCTGGATCACTTGTAGTCGGTTGTGGAGGAGAGTATTCAGCAGCAGCGTGATGCTGGAGTTGCACAACATTCCTCCAGTTCCGGGGCCTCACCTATAGTAATTATACAAGAGAAAATCAATTAATAGCGAGAAATCCTAAGACTTGTGTGATGATATATGAGAAGTAAATAAAGTCACAATACCAGATACATATTCCCTACCTTGTACAGATGAAGCCTTGGATAGGTTGGGGGACTTCAAATATTTTACTACCCTGTATAAGAAATCACGCTATCATTAGATTCGTATTGCACCCAAAGACTGCTTTTGTAGTGCCCTTTGCGTTATTTGAATTTTTAAGAGTGCCTTTATTTTAACACACTGACTTTTGCACACATAGTGATGGATGTTTCACCACCAGGCCACGTCGGACACAAAGCATGAAGCTCCACTGTGGCCAATGGTTCGCACACAGCGTTGGGTATGAGGCTTTGCTGTGTTCACTGCTGGTCTCATGGCAGTCAACGTGTCAAGAAATGCGCGCGCCACATTTCACCAATTTGCAGACTTGTTGAGAGGATTAAAACCAACTGTGTTTTTGGCTTATTTAGATGATAATATTTTACTCTCATGAACGACTGAGGAACTTTCCGAACACATACGTAATGTATTATCACAATTACAAGGGGCACATTTGAGTTTGAAGTAGGAGAATTATTCTTTTGCCAAACCCAGGTTCAGTACCTGGGTCATATTATTAGTTTGGCTGGGTGAAACCAGATCCGTGAGTTACCAGCGGTAGACAATTTTTCCGTACACACTAATGTGAAGGAATGACTCTGCTACAACAGAAAAGGAAAAATGGTTAAAATGGCTCTGAGTACTATGGAACGTAACATCTGAAGTCATCAGTCCCCTAGAACTTAGAACTACTTAAACCTAACTAACCTAAGGACATCACACACGTCCATGCCCAAGGCAGGATTCGAACCTGCGACCGTAGCAGTCACGCGGTTCCGGACTGAAGACCCTAGAACTGCTCGACCACAGCGGCCGGCTCAACAGAAAAGGAACTTTTGGCCTAGGTGTCTAGAATTATTTACTTCAAATGGCACTGACTGCACTGCTCTTTTGTGGCTATTGAACTTGAATGAAACCAGTAGCCATCTAGGATGATCGAATTTGAAACTGAGCTATTACAATTACAATGTAAGTCATAAACCAGGGACGTTTCATCAGAATGCATATGCATTAAATAGGAGGGTGTTTTGCAAGCAGATGAGGTGCTTATCAAGGAGCTGACAGATGTTCAGACACAGGATGAGGGGTGTCAGCAGTATGCCACTTTCCCAGATTTATTATCTGAAGATGATATTCTGTATTGCAAAGAACCAATTAGTGATACCCGTGGCGCTCCAGCACTGTTTTATTGACCACTGTCATAGCTGCATTCAAGCCTGACACTGAGGAAAACATCCAACTAAAATGCAAATTGCTACGTGCTACTGATGGAAAAATCGTCAGCATGGCATCGAAAATTAAATATGTGCTTTCAAAATTATGGAGCACAGCTATCAGTCTTTCTTTCCTTTCAGGCTTTTTTAAAGCAAATATAGATTTAGGCTAGTAACTAGCCATTATCAATGCAGTACGTCAGTCTCCTGTCACAGTTCATTCCAGATTTCTTGAATCGGTCATCCACTACAGTAGTAGCCCTAGGGCGGCCTGAGCGAGGCAGGTCATCGACAGTTCCTGTCTCTCTCTATCTCGTCCATGTCCGAACAACATCGCTTTCGTTCACTCCGAGACGCCTGGACACTTCCCTTGTTGGGAGCCCTTCCTGACACAAAGTAACAATGCGGACGCGATCGAATAGTGGTATTGACCGTCTAGGCATGGTTGAACTACAGACAACACGAGCCGCGTACCTCCTTCCTGGTGGAATCACTGAAACTGATCGGCTGTCGGGCCCCCTCCGCCTAATAGGCGCTGCTCGTGTATGGTTGTTTACATCTTTGGGCGGGTTTAGTGATATCTCTGAACAATCAAATGTACTGCGTCTGTATACAATATCCACAGTCAACGTCTGTCTTCAGGAATTCTGGGAACCAGGCTGATCCAAAACTTTTTTTTTGATGTGTGTATATACTCACTTCCCTCTTCAAGTCCTAGAAGTCTGTAACAAGAATCCCCGAACACACTGTATATTGTCCATCTATAACAGTAGAGTTTACAAATTAACCTTCCGTCGGGCACGGCTGTTCAAATTGATACACCTGGAAGTTTACTGTAAATTATTTGTCAACGAGTGGCAGCACTGACGCCTACTCGCTAGTAGCTAGCCTTTTCAGAAACGCTTGTCATTGTAGTGTGCTTTAGTGTCGGTACGACTGCTCTGTTGTCGATATATGTGCTGATTGATCAGTTTGATACACTGCGCCCGTTCGTGTTGCATTTCAACAATTCATTTATTTGGTTCTCAACAGAACTTAGTAAGTAGTACAATGTTAATATACAATGTGTAATGCACTTATTTTCTTTTTGGACCGTTTAATCGTCAGTTAAGAATGTTTGAGCATCAGGTATCAAATTGATACACTGCGCCTGACTGCGTTATTTTATAGGAATTTTATCATTTTAGGTGTGAGATACTTGATCATGGCAGGCTACAGTAAGACGTACAACCTCCTTGACCCAAATCATGTTGCAAAAATACAAAAAAATGTTGTTCGAAGAGGATAATGACGAAGTTCAAGAGGATTTTGAAGATGAAGTAGACACAGATTGTGATGACGCAGTTGAAGTTCGGCAGAAAGATTCAGAAACAGAGGAAAACAACAGTGAAAACGACGAGGAAGTACTTGAAGAAAGCCAGCATTATTATACTGGAAGGGACAAAGACACAAAATGGAATAAAGTTCCACCATCGCAGAGAGTACGTTTCAGGGCCCACAATATTATTCGAAAGTTGCCTGGTCCTATAGGTGCGGCGAAAGCATTGAGAACGCCTTTGGAATGTTGGAATTGCCTCTTAGATGACGACATTTTGTCGATTATAGTTCTGTATACCAATCAGTATATTGAGAGCATCAATGTTTCTTTTCAGCGAGAGAGAGACGTAAAACCTATAGATATTATTGAATTAAAAGCTTTCATTGGTCTTCTGTTTTTGGCTGGTGTTAACAAAAGTAACAGACAAAGCTTAGAAGATCTGTGGGGAAGTGATGAGGATGGAATTGAAAAATTTCGTCTCGTTTTGAACATAAAACGTTTCAAATTCATCATGCGGTGCCTAAGATTTGACAATCGTGTGACTCGCGATGAAAGGAGAAAATTAGACAAGATAACAGCGATTCGGGAAATATTTTCTCTGTTTGTACAGAACTGCCAGAAATCCTACACCCTCGGAGAAAACGTTACAGTAGATGAGAATCTTGAAGGATTCCGTGGAAGGTGCAGTTTTCGCCAATACATACCTAGGAAACCAAACAAATATGGAATTAAGATATACGCTCTTGTGGATTCCCAAGTATTTTATCTCTATAATCTGGAAATATACGCTGGGCTGCAGCCAGAAGGATTGTACCACGTTAGCAATAAACCTTCAGATGTTGTTCTGCGACCATGTGAACCAATTTATCAGTCAGGTCAAAATGTGACAGCAGACAATTGGTTTACTAGTTTTGGTTTGACAGAAGAGCTAAGAAGAACAAATCTTTCTTTTGTTGGGACGATGAAGAAAAACAAGCGTGAGATTCCTCTGGAGTTTGCTACCATTAAAGGCAGGGCTGTCCACATATTTTGGCTTCAAGAAAGGCTGTACTCTAGTTTCCTACGTTCCTAAAAAGGGGAAGTGTGTTAGCTTGGCATCAAGTTTGCATGAAGATAATTCAGTAGATGCTGACACTGGAGATAAACAGAAGCCATCCATTGTAACATTTTACAATAGCACCAAAGGTGGAGTCGACACTACAGATAAGTTGACCGCTTCATACAATGCAGCAAGAAATGTGTGCCGTTGGCCCATGGTCATATTTTTTGCAATGATCAATATGAGTGGAATCAATTCACAAGTAATTTACTATGGCAACAACGAGAATTTTATCCGAAGAAAGGGATTCCTGAAGCAACTCTCACATACGTTAGTTCTACCTCACTCAGTTCGTAGATGCTTGGACACCTCAGGAATTCACAGAGATCTTGAACTGCGGCTACAACAATGTAGGCCAACGTGTGAAGAAGAAGCAGAAGACACAAGCAGAAACGAAGAACAAGCGACTGGGATCAAGAGGAAAAGGTGTAATACCTGCACAGAAAAAAAAGACTGACAAAATATTGTTGCAAAATGTGTCAGAAGCCTATCTGTTTGATACACATTGAACCTTTTTGCTCTGAATGCGGAAAAATTTCGCATTTGTTAAAACAGTCAAAAAGTGACGATGAAACAAATGAATGAGCTGTAATATCATTGTTGTTCTGCTCCAGTGTCATAATAGCCTTTCTGTAAAGATAATTGTCATTTGTAATATGTTATATTAGTGAAATATAATAAAGAAGCAAATGAAAAAGCGACGTTTTTATCATTTGTTACTAAAGCCCAACATTGACAATAAGAAATCTGAATGATGAATATTTCTACTGCAGTTGTGCTCGTATGTCATCTTTGTCTTTCTTTAAATATATTTGGCACTTATAATATGTTTTGTGAACAGAATTTAATAAATGATCACGTGAATAAACGGTGTGATCAATTTGATACACCACGCCCGATCTCGCTGCGACAAACACCGCGCCCGACAGAAGGTTGTATCCACAGAACCAACACAAGACAGGCCGAATGTTGCAAAGGATGCGTGGAAGTGAAGGGATCATCTGCGCCGGTCGTCGTGGCCGAGCGGTTCTAGGCGCTTCAGTCTGGAAGCGCGCTACCACTACGGTCGCAGGTTCGAATCCTGCCTCGGGCATGGATGTGTGTGATGTGCTTAGGTTAGTTAGGTTTAATTAGTTCTTAGTTCTAGGCGACTGATGACCTCAGAAGTTAAGTCGCATAGTGCTCAGAGCCATTTGAACCATTTTTTGATTCAGAAAGTATACAGCATTAACATCTCATACAGTAAATACTATAAGGGGCCCTCAAAAAGTTTCTGTTTTAAGGCAGGACATCCAGCATCGGTATGCCAGTCAGGCAGAACCACTATGAGCATTGAGACAATCATCCCATTGAAACACCAGGTTGAAGATACCAGTTTGGTAAAACATCATGTCCTGCTGTGTGAAGAAGTCCTCGTCCGACAGGAATCTTCAATCCTTCAAGGCCTGTTTTAAGGGCCTGAAGGCCTGATATTTGAATGGGGAGAGTTGAGGACCATAGGCAGGGTGTTTGAGTGTCTCCCACTTGACTGTCTGGCCTCCCAGATCGACCAGCATATTGTGTCTAATTGCAACCAGCACAGATCTTGGCGCATCATTCCACAGTGGTAGTTTTCGACAGACATACACATTCTGCACTCTGGCGTATGTCTAAAGATTAACAGCATATTGCTCCTGTTTGGACATATAAGGCAATAACGTCGCCTTAGTTCTCATTTCCACATTTACTGCATACATATCTGAAAGACACAAATGCCACACTGATCCCTTGCCAACATGTCGGTAACTACATACGCACACCAGAGTCGCGCTACATTGCATATACGCTGCACAAACGCCCTCAGGCACAAACTTTTTCATCGCCACTCTTAGAATAATGTTTTAGGTTTCTTTATAATGGGTTAACTTCTACCAAATCTTTTAGTTACTCACTCTTCCCTACTAGTGTAATTTGTACAGCAGGTGTTTCCATTGCTGGCTAGAAGAGATTTGTGGAACACATTGTCTAATACAGGTGTACTGCAATGGGTTTATTGTACTCTGATTCAGGACTTCGTTATACGCACTGGAAGCAGCTCATGTTAAGCACTAGTAATTTACTACATAACTAGTCAGGAGGAGTTGGCCACAGTTGCGAACAAAGATGCTTTTGCCCACAGTCAGTCTCTGCAGGCTGCTGCCTAAGGGTAGTGGAGAATCTGGTGTGGTACATAGGACACCTCCAGTGTTGCTTGTTTCGCCCATGGACTCTGCTACTGAGGCTCGTAACAACATACACCTGATGCAGGGGGGAGGTGGGGGGGGGGTGATTCCGACCTCACAGCAGGGGTCTGGTAGGTTGTAATGAGTTCACGTCACTTAATGTGGAGCAGCACTGTCAAGGTTGGTCATCTGGCTCCCCCTGTGAGTGGACACGTGGCCGCTACTTAAGCAGGGTCCAAGCAGACGCACATGGAAAAGTGATTTTACTTATTGGGAGCTCCAATCTTAGGCACAATATGGAGCCCCTTAGGGAAACAGGGTCCAGTGTTAGAAAGAACTCCAATGTGTGCTCGGTAAATCTGCAGAGGGGCTCTCATCCTTGATATGGAGAAGGCCCTGCCTACAACTATCCAGGGTGCAGGATGTAGTTGTATGCAAATTGTGACTTACGTCGGTACCAATGACGTCTATTACATGGGTTCTGAGGCCATTCTCAGTTCGTATGGGCTGCTTGCAGAAGTGGTGAAGACTGCCCGCCTCGCCTGCATGGTGCAAGCAGAGCTCACAGTTTGCAGCATCATACCCAAAGTTGATCAGGGTCCTTGGTTTGCAGCCAAGTGGAGGATCTCAACTAAAGGCATCGTCGATTCCATGACAGGCCTGTCTGCAGATGTCTGGACTTCTGTAATAGGGTGGAGAGTTGTAGGACTCCACTTGATAGGTCAGGGGTGCACTACACAAAGCAAGCAGCTACTCAGGTAGCAGAGTACTTGTGGAATGCGCATGGTGTTTTGTTAGGTTAGGCAGGAATTTGAGGTCCTGTGAGGAATGCTCTCCAGTCGAGACACAGAGAGCAAAATCAGACTGCGTGCAAAGTAAGAACACTTTCTTTTGTCAAAATTTTAAAAGTAAATTTTCGAAACATTCGTAACAAAGTTTCTGAATTTACTGCCCTCCGGGAAAGTTATCACACTCAAATTATTCTCAGAACTTAAAGCTGACTGAAACGAAAAGTAGAAAGCTCTGAAATAATCAGATAGGCATGGGACATATATAGAATACACAGCTTAGACGCCATAGGATCAGGATTGCTCACTGCAGTCGACCAGAATATTATGTCTATCAAGATCGAAGTTGAGTCTAACTGTAAAATTATATGGGCATGAGTAACAGGCTTAGATGAACTCAAGTTAATTATCGGATGGTTTTACCAGCCTCCTGAATCCACCGTGACAGTCTGATAATCATTCACAGAAAGGCTACATCCACAAGGCACCTTTTGAGTGCGAGGTCACGCAAGGTCAGTGATGTTTACAGAATTCGACGCCCCACATATTGTCTACCACGCAACACAATATTCTCTGCTAATGGCAACAGGGAGCGGGACTGGAGGTCTCCAGTGGTGAGCACAGCATGAGGCTATGGACTGTAACAGAACTGCTTAGTCGACAAGTAACTCACAGCAGTGCTACAGTGCGTATGCTGTCGCCATCACACCAGGTGACAAAGAGATTGCGAGAAGAACGATAGTAGGCGCACGCAACGCCCCTATCAGGAGAGAGGCCAGAAACAGACTCAGAGGCAACGTGCCGCGGACTGCAGGCCCAGTCAGTCACCCAGTGAGTCAACGAGTCGAGTTATCACTCACAGCCCAGTGGGAGTTGCAGTTGCAGTTAGCTCAGCCTCTAGCTCGGAGTCAGCCAGTATGTAGCGACCAGAGTAGTGTACATAGTGGGACTTAGTACTTCACCAGTAGTGAGGCTAACGTGGGCTATTACAGAGTGCCTGTACCACAACACCTGGACTATCTTAAGCTAAGTAGCTTCCTGTTTATGTTAATAAGGAACACTGTCAATACATGCGTGCAGTTGTATTATAGAAAGAGGATACCGGCCACCAAACAACATCCTCTCCTTGCTTCCCATGATACAAGCCTACAATGACAACGAGAGGACACAAAAACTGGCGACGAGAATAATTCAGTGCAGAAGATATTGCTTGCTTCTCTTGTGTTTTAGCTTGCAGGGGTGCTCATTTCTCATTATTTGGTGTTATTGTGTCCTCGCATGTATTCAGGAACGGGGCCGCAGAACTAATCAAATTTCTCTTTTCAGAGGTTTTGCTTGCTTTTTGCTGTATCGCATATGTGTAAAACATGGTCCGGCCACTATGGCCGAGCGGTTCTAAGCGCTTCAGTCTGGAATCGCGCGACCGCTACGGTCGCAGGTTCGAATCCTGACTCGGGCATGGATGTGTGTGATGCCCTTAGGTTAGTTGGGATTAAGTAGTTCTAAGTTCTAGGGGACTGATGACCCCAGATGTTAAGTCGCATAGTGCTCAGAGCCATTTGAACCATTTTTTGTAAAACATGGCTAGCCGCCCCCTCCAACCCCCTGACCCCACGCTTCAGCCACAGATGGCCAATTTGATGTATTTAACACAAATTTTGCAGTTTCAGATCCAATAAACTGCTGACCTACTAATGACAGTGTAACAACTTCTGGCTACACAAACCGCGTCGGGCTCACAACAACAACCGAACTACCAGACCAACAAGTGCAGCTGACCAGCAGACCAACGTTCCAGTAATTTAACGACACCGAAGAGGAATGGCTCGAATACCTGACAGAGTTCCAAGCACATTGTGAACTTCATCGTGTTCAAGGCACTATAAAAGTACAATACTTTCTTTCGATTTCGGGGTCCCCAGTGTTCAGGTTAATGCAAAAACTATTCCTAACCGCGTCTCCTGACGAACTCACCTATGACCAAATAATCGTAACAGTACTGTGACCAGCAAGTTCAAGTATGAGTTGCAGCCATATATCAGTTTTTTCCTTGCAGAAAAAGCCGGAACAGATTTACCGTCAGTGGTACACAGAATAAACAGGCATGATTAGGAAGTGTAAATTTAAGTGTGATTGTGGCACCTTTTCCAGTGATTTAATGATTATGGATGCAATAACATTCAGTGTCGCAGATAGTAGAATACGGAAACAGCTCTTAAAGTACTCTGATCCATCACTTCCTCAAGTATCGCAAATATTACAGCAATATGATTCGGGTGTCATAGCAGCCGATAAGTCTGCCCAGGCCCCGATTTGTCGGGTCGAGTAGACATGTAAACGGCCCTGTAAATTTCGTGAAGTCTTGCCCTAGATGCTTTGCGCGGCATAAAAATTGGTTCAAATGGCTCTGAGCACTATGGGACATAACATCTGAGGTCATCAGTCCCCTAGAACTATTAAGATTGTGCCTCATTCTCGCCCTAATGCTGTGCAACGCCGTTCTAATGAACTATTTGTCTCATTACGAATTGCTGGCCACCGTGCGAACTTTCAGTTAGACACAGGTGCCTCAGAAACTTTGCTTAATCGTGCCATGTAGGCCTACGAACAGTTAGGCCCACCACGCCTTTCTGAATCTAGCAAGCACCTCACTGCTTACAACGGACAGGAAATTCCAGTGCTTGGACAGTGTAGTTTCCATACCACTTACAAATCTCATACTAGGACAATGAATTTTACTGTGTTGAAATCCAGAGACAGTGAGAACATTTTCGGGTTAGATGCCTTTGATTTGTTTGGCCTCTTCATCCAAGACAATGTACTTTCCATGTCGGCTTTTGCGCCAAAAGAGAGTGTCGCTAGCTTGCTTAAAGAATTTCCTGAACTATCTTATATTTTCAGAAGGAATGGGAAAAGCTAATAAATTTGTATCACATGTTACATTGAAAGACAATATACAGCCAAAGTTTTTTCGGGCCCGCCCTGTTCCAATTGCTTTAAGAGACAAAGTAGCCGGTGCATTGAAAGAATTGAAAGATAATGGTCTAATTGCTCCCATTCAAGCTAGTCATTGGGAAACTCCTCTCGTTTTGTTGCGTAAGCCTTCTGGCGGAAATTGCATTTGTGTTGACTTCAAGTCTACAATCAACCCACAGACAGTAGTTGACACTTATCCGTTACCTCGCCCTGAGGACTGCATAGACAGGCTTGGTGTAGGACGTTACTTTTCTAAGATAGATTACTTTCAAATTCCATGGGATGAAGAACCGCAGAAAGTGTTTGTGGTAAATACACACTTAGGACTGTTCAAGTATTCGCGTTTGCCCTTCGGCACTGCTTCCGCATCCGCCATTTTTCAGCGTTACTTGGAAGAGCTGACAGCAAAAGTGCCATTTTGTTCAAACTATCTTGGCGATATTGTCGTCTCAGGTCGTACACCAGAGGAACAGATTGCCAATTTGCGTACTCTTTTTCGAGTGGTTCAAATTGCTCTGAGCACTATGCGACTTAACTTCTGAGGTCATCAGTCGCCTAGAACTTAGAACTAATTAAACCTAACTAACCTAAGGACATCACACACATCCATGCCCGAGGCAGGATTCGAACCTGCGACCGTAGCGGTCACGCGGTTCCAGACTGAAGCGCCTTTAACCGCACGGCCACTTTTTCGAGTGTTGTCAGAAGCAGGACTCAAGTGCCATCTCGAAAAGTGTGACTTTTTCAAACTGAACTATAGTACTTAGGTCAAGTGATAAACAGTCAGTGTGTGCACTCCCTCCAATCTCATTTGCTTGCAATCCGTGACCTGCCTGTTCCTGAACAGCAGTCAGTACCAGGCAAGATGTACTGCATTCGGTTCATAGCGAATGCCAAGCAGGTCGCGTCTCCATTGCATCGCTTGCGTCGGAAAAATGAGCCTTTCGTGTGGACTGAAGCCTGTCAAGACGCTTTTCAGAAACTCAAAAATGCTTTACTTAGTGACAGATGTTTAGTGCATTTTGACTCTGCCAAGCCAGTAGTTTTGCAAGTCGACGTTTCTTCTCACGGAATCGGCGCTATGCTTTCGCACAGAACTGGTGCACAAGACAGATCCATTGCTCTTGCCTCAAACTCAGTGCAATTATTCTCAAATTCAAAAAGAAGCCCTTGCTATCGTGTATGGCGTGACAAAATTCCATCACTATTTGTATGGTCGCAAGTTCTAGTTAGTGACAGATCACAAGCCTTTTCATCCATCAAACCCGGTTCCTACACGCAGCGCTCAAAAATTGCAACGCTGGGCTTTGTTGCTTTCGCAGTATCAGTATGAGATCCTGTGCACACGTACGGCAAAGCATGGCGATGGAGACGCCCTATCTCGCCTTCCGATTGGCCCAGACTCTGATTTTGATGCATCTGCCGCATCTTGTTGCCAAATCGATGCGCAGGACTCTGAATTGCTGGAATCTTTTTTCCTTGTTCTACAGAAAAATAGCAGACCCAGATCTCAAGATTTCGTTGCATTACATTCGCACGTCTTGACCTCGATCATTAAACAGCGTCAAGAAGTCAGATGTGCGCCGGTATTTTGCACGTCAGCGTGGCCTTTCAGTTTAACAAGGTGTGATCCTAATTCAAAATGACAGTGGACAATCGCGTGTGCTTATTACCGAAGTGCCGCGCGGGGTAGCTGCGTGGTCTGAGGCGCCTTGTCGCGGTTCGCGCGGCTCCCCGCGGCGGAGGTTCGAGTCCTCCCTCGGGCATGGGTGTTTGTGTTGCCCTTAGCGTAAGTTAGTTTAAGGTAGATTAACTAGTGTGTAAGCCTATGGACAGATGGCCTCAGCAGTTTGGTCCCACAGACCATTCCCTAAATTTCCAATTTATTCCTATAGTGTTGCAATAGGATGTGCTGCAATTGCTCCTTCAAGGGCATTGGGGAATTGTTCGCACTAAGCAGTTAGCGCGACGGTAGTGTACTTGGCAGGGCATGGACGCCAACATTGAACAATGACATCACAGTGTCGCACATGTGTGGAGAACCAATACGCTTCGCCGCAGACATTCTCAGCTTGGCCTAAAACTCAATCGCCATGGCAATGCGTGCACATTGACTTTGCAGGACCGATCCAGAAACGCATTGGCTCTTCTATGTATTTTATTGCAGGACCCGATGGTTTGCAGCGCCGCCAACAGAACTAAATTTTAGCGTGTCATTTGCCCTGTGAGTCTGCTGCTTTTCTTCGCCCAGATTCACGGCCTCGCGGGACCACGCGGCCTTTGCAGACGCCCGCTGGTGCCACCAGGGCACCCCAAGAGGAGCAGATGGACGATGTGGCCTCGCCCCCGCCGTCCCTGCTCGCCGACCCGATGGACCTGGACCCGGACTTGCGCCCTGGCAGCAGTTTTCCGGAGGATGTTCCTATCGCCTCACAAGTCAGATGGCGGGGTACGGTCGGGAGTACGCCGTCCTCTACAGCCACGACTCAGAGCTCATCTCTACGTTCAGCGTCCTCCCTCCCTCCCCCTCGTTATACACAGCCTCACTACACAACAACGATGCAGTATACTGGGCGCTAAGAAAGTGCTGTCATAAGCAGTCACCAGCACACCAGGTGGCAAAGAGGTTGTGAGAAGACCAACAGTAGGCGTATGTAACATGCCTTTCAGGAGAGAGGCCAAGAACAGACTCACAGGCAATGCGCTGCCAACGCCTTCTCGACCGCCAGTA
Organism: Schistocerca serialis cubense; assembly: GCF_023864345.2. Lineage (NCBI taxonomy): Eukaryota > Metazoa > Arthropoda > Insecta > Orthoptera > Acrididae > Schistocerca > Schistocerca serialis. Next base: position 1,009,932,950 of record NC_064640.1, read on the forward strand.
TTTAGATGGCCGCCACGGACCGCAGGCCCAGTCAGTTTCCAGTGAGTCAATGAGTCGAGTTATCAATCACAGCCCAGTGGGACTCGCAGTCGCTCAGCCTCTAGCACAGAGTCAGTCAGTACCTAGGGACCAGAGTAATTTCCATTGGGGTACTTTGTACTTCACCAGCAGTGAGGCTAACGTGGACTGTTATGGAAAGCTTGTACCACAACACCTAGACTGTCTTAAGTTAAGTGGCATCCTGTTTATTTTAATAAAGAGCCACAAATCCCGTCTCTAGTGAGACGTAGTAAAGGACAATTTTTGTCCAAGCAGTGGGTACTAAACACAATAATGTATATGGAAGATAATCTGCAGCATGATGAAAAGTTATGAACTGATTTAGAATAAACCAACAGCGATATTACCGTTAGTGCATAAGAAAAACTACAGATATTCAAGGGAGGACAAGGCGCACTTGTAACAAAAACTGGTGTTTGCGTATTTCAGGGACGCGCGATACAATTTACAAGATGTGCATGGTAGTGACCTACTACGTCATGCACATCAAAGTGCGCGCGACATACATTTCATGATTTCAAGGGAAGCAGTGGATAGTTGCATAACTTCAAACAGTACTAAAGAATTGGAAGACGTACGATAACGAAATTTAAAACAGTGTCAACTTGACGATGCACAGCAAACTGCGGAATCGTCCCGAAAATTCATAGATGAGATAAACAAACTTATCCCATCGTTCAGTGAGGTATTTATTTTCAACTCCGACCGATCGGGATTTGAAGAGGAAATGCATATGAACGGGACCCTGGAAATTAAAAGTACCAATAGAGTTGTGTCAAGATCAACTATTATCAATGCCGTAACGTATTCATATACAATTATGCCGTACATTAATCTGGATAGTAAATTGGCTGGAAAATTATTTACTGTGCTGCGAGAAGTTGGAGGTGCTCTGCCTCCTACGATTCTTTCTCGTGTGCGTGATCTTGCAAGGGTAGTAGGGAATATTTACGTCACGGCAAGCAAGAGTGAGAAAATGGCGTAAGAGATTACAGCTATGGTATGAGCACAGCTTTTGACATATAGCAGGTTAATATGAGTTGCTTTTGCTTGATTCCTGGTCTGCACATAAAAATCATACTCGTTTAGAACAAATTATCCTTCCTGAAAGGTGTGTGTGCCACTGCAATTCCTACCACCTGGAAACAGTGGACAAATTCAGCATCTGGATATTTGTTTTATCGCACTGTTTGCAGCTACACCTTAAAGGACAGCCAGATTCACGAGAAGCCCCATGACAGACTGTTTTGTATTTGGTAGCATGCTACCACATTCCATCAGTTTTCATCACCAATACGACTCTGCACGCATTCTTAAAGAGTAGATACCTAGCTCTACGTCCTGCTCGGTTTGTAACTCCCATGAGTCTGCATTCAATCCAGATGGTGTGAACCTCTTTGATCACTGCGGGGCGCCATTTTTCATTTGATGTTCATTGTACAAGTTAATGGTTTGCTTTGAACGTTCCTTAAATGATGACGATGTCCATTTCGTGAAGTGTAATACATACGTCCGATAGAAGATTGATCTCTAAACCTCCTGGACACTCATTTTCTGTCGCCCTCCCGATGCGCATGGTGACTCATTAGTAGCTAATATTTGTCCTGTCGTAACTGTGAACACGGCGCTTTCAAATGAGTCTTACTAAAAACTGAACTTACAACATCGAACTCAAAGGGTTCTTTCTCAATAGTGTGAAAATACCCAGGTCACTCAATATTAGTTGGACGTGACTTTAACCTACTGAGTGTAGACCAGGACGTCTCTGGATTCATTGCAGGTGGTACAGACACACAGTATTGTGAACTAATGTTAAATAAGTTTTCCGAAAACCGTCTTGAGCAGCTAGTTTGACAACCTGTAAAGAGTGGAAATATTTTAGACCTTATAGCCACAAGATACAGGCTTTAGGCCTGACTTTATGGACAGTGTCTGTATGGATATAGAGATCATTGATCCTGATATCATAGCGGTAATGGTTGCTAAAGTCAATACATCCATCAAAAAGGCTAGGACAATATTTGCCTTGATGATATAGTAGATATGTGTAAGACGTGGCATAAGGTATTGCCAGCATCTATTGTGATTAACCAGAAGTCCCCAAGAAGGGACCCTCGAAATCTAAGCACAGCTGGGACCAGGGGGCAGACTTGTCTGGCCAAGGAAAAAAAACGACATGGCGGGGGTGGCCTGCTTGCTCCAGCAGGTGGCGCAGGAGATATCACATGGGTGACTGCTGAGTCAATGTCCCACCAGTAGAAAAGTTGGCAGGCCAGACACTTGGTAAGCTCAACACCCCAGTGCCCAGTGTGCAGGAGAGACAGGATATGCTGATGGAGAGCCACCAGGATCATGACTCTCATGCAGCTTTTGTCCCACTGCAGCAGGATAGCCTCGTTGAAGGTGGAGAGCTTGTTATGGCGATGCCAGAAGGCCTGTACCTCCAGGTGTCACACCTACTTACATTCTGGTGTTCAACCACAAGGCAGAGTATCTCGTGGACCACTGGGTCCTCAATAGTGGGCACATGATGAGCCTGGTGTCCAATGGAAGGTTGACCATGGCTACCTTGGTAGCGGCATCCAGTTGGTAGCAGACTTTGGAATCCATGTCGGAAGCAGGGTCCTCACCCAAGGGCAGATGTGAGAGAAGGGCAGCATTGGCATGTCTGATTACTGAACAGTACTGAATGTCATAGTTATAACTTTAATGAAACAGAGCCAACTTCTGAAGTCAGAGTGCCAGTTTGGTTGGAACATTTGCAGACACTTCGAAAAGAGGGAATAGGGGCTTGTGGTCTCTGAACAGCGTGAAATGGCGGCCACGGACATAGTTATGAAACTGTTAAGACCAAATATAATTGATAGGGCTCATTTTTCTATTTGACTGTAGTTTCCTGTGCAGCAGAGAGAGAGTCTTAAATAAAAATACAATTGGTTGCTCCACCCCATCAATCAAATGTAAAAGGACCATTGAACCGCAAGACCGCTACGGTCGCAGGTTCGAATCCTGCCTCGGGCATGGATGTTTGTGATGTCCTTAGGTTAGTTAGGTTTAATTAGTTCTAAGTTCTAGGGGACTAATGACCTCAGAAGTTGAGTCCCATAGTGCTCAGAGTCATTTAAAAGGACCATTCTCAAGCCATTGTTCGATGCATAAACTGCCAAAATTAGGGGCTTGGCAGGATTGTACACCATGAAGCACATGAGCTGAAGTAGATCCCATTTCAAGGCCCAGAAGGCTTCATCATATGCCGCAGTCCATTGACAGTGATCGTTTTTGCGCAAGAGATAGTATAATGGTTCTGCATTGGCTGCTGCATGAGGAATAAATTTACAGTAATAAATGAGCTGCCTCAACACTTATTTCAGCTGGCTGGTGTTGGTGGGGGCCCAGATATTTTTGCACTGCCTCAATTTACTGTGGAATAGGGCAGATGCCTGATGCACTAAAAATGTCACCCAAGTATTCCACTTGGTGAACACAAAAACAACACTTGTCTTTATTGTATTCGAGGTTGGTCTGTTGGAGGACCATGAACAGTGTGTGCAGGTTGTTAGCCAAGTTCTGTGTGTCCTAGCCTGTGATGAAAATATTCTCATAGTAGTTTGCTGTCCTTGGCACAGTCCAGGTAAAGTGCTCTAGGCAGTGCTGAAAAATGGCCACAGCACTGTAATTGCCAAACTGAAGTCTATTATACTGAATCAGACCAAAATGAGTATTGATCACTATGGAGCATGGACAATCCTCAGCAAATGGAAGCTGCAGTAATGCATCACAGAGGTCAGTCTTGTCAAACACTTTGACACCTGAGAGGTGGGTCATTATGTCCTCTACCTTTGGAGTAGAATAAGCATTTATGACAGATTAGGAATTAATGGATATCCTGAAGTCCCTGCAAATGCACTGTTTAGTTTTTCTATGAAGAGGATGTGTTTAGCCTATTGGCTATTGGGAACAACAGTGAGAATACCCTCATCTTGCAACCACTGTAATTCCAGCAGAATTTTGTCCCTGAGTGCGTAGGAAACATTTCTGGATATGTAGAACTTCAGTGTTGCTGATGGAAAAAAGAGCCATATGTACCTCAGAATATTTGAAACCCAAGGAGGGTTGCATGAACACTGAACTAAACTTGGAAAAATGGTCTTCTGGGTAGGGGTTGGCACCCAGAGGCTTGATGGTGAGGGCAGAATCGTGGATTTGTAAGCTAAGAGCGTTGAACAGACCCAGGCCCAAAAGACTGATGGCTCCAGGAACATCGACGACCACTATTATGGCTGTGAGGGTGGTCGAACGGTACTGAACTTGGGCCCAAAACTGAGCATTAAAGTCATTTAATGATATCATAGTAGATGACGTCGTCGTCATAGCGGTGGCTTCAGTGTGAGTTCCTAATTGTGGGAATGCTTTTGCAGTCAGAATCTGGCCAAAAAAACTTTCTTGAAGCGAACTGCCTGAGTGTAGCCTGGCCACCTGCTTAAATACTGCCCAGGATACTGCAGGTACGACTTTTGGTCATGTGGCCCCAGGAGGAGAAAGGAGTCCACAGGTCCAGTGACCTCTGGCGGCACACAGGTTACCATCTGGTGGCTGGGCAGAACAAAGCCATCCCTTGTCTGTAGTCTGAGGAGCTATTCCCAGCATGGTCCAGCACGCATAACCCAGCTTTGCGTTATTATAATTCCAGTCTTCGATCATAATTTTTATTGTAATCGAGTTATCAATTTCGGCCGGCAATTGCCATCTTCAGGCATGAGTAAAAACGTGTTGTTACACGTATCACGCTATTACATGTGGTGGTGCAGTCAAAGTCATTAGCCAATTTTGCTTTGTCAAATTGATAAAGTTATGGTACGTAAAGAGCACCATTGAAGCGTACATACTACACATGGTCTCTGTTCACGTGCAATATGCACGCTTTATTACTGCTCTTTGCATATCATCATTTTCTTTGTTTGAAGAAGCTGAATGGCTGATGATTTTGACTGCATTATCACATGCAATAGCGTGACATCAGTTAATGCAACATGTTTTTACTCAGATGTGAAGATGGTCATTACCGAGCAAAATTAATAGCCTGATTACAAGTATACACTGTAATCCAAGACTGGAATTATAATAAAGCAAATATTTTCCTGGATAGCTGGAAATTTTTTGTGACCATGTCATAACTTGCAACCCATCTTTGTTTATTGCTGGCTGAGTAGTCACAAGGCCTCGACACAGCACAAAGCAGGCAGACTGAATGTGGATCACCAAACTGTCTGGCGTCTTCTGCATGAGCAGCAGCTTATGTACCATTTTCAGAAGATACTTGCATTGCAACCACAGGATTTTGCTTCACAAGTCCATTTCTGCAGATGGTTTTTGCACCAGTGCGTCGACGATCCTGACTTCAGTGGCATATCCTTTCCACAGATGAAACCAAGTTCACCAGGCAAGATGTTCTCAGTTCCCACAACAGTCCTGAATGGGCCGATGGAAACTTGCATGCTGCACACTCCCATGCATTTCATGAATGATATAGCTTGAACGATAGGATAGGGTTCCTGGATGGAAATGTGATTGGGTCATACCTTCTTCCACAACAACTCACAGGTGCTACATACTCGTGATTCCTTGATGGCAAACTGCAAGGGCTTCTGGAAGGTGTACCACTGCATGTGCATCAAAATGTTGGTTCCAGCATAATCAGACACCATCTCATTTCCATTCATAGTCAACATCTTCTGGACTACCATTTGGGCAACAATGGATAGGTCATGGTGGCCTGATTGCTTAGCCTGCAAGTTTTTCTGACCTTAACATGCAAGACTATGTGACGCCTCATGAAATCACTGATTTACGAGGTCCCTGTGGCATCCGAGGAAGGAATGGCGCAAGTTATGGCTGCAGCAGATACTGGAGGACCAGGGATTGGTGATCATGTGCACCATAATATGGTATGGAAGCATCGTATCTGTGTTGGCGTTGCTGGGTGTCACATCCAGCCCTACTCATAAATTGATCCAGGCGACAAGCAGTATGAATCAGAGAATAACATGTGTCGTGGTATTCTGCATATAGCAGAAAAATTGTACATTTCCAGACATGAGGTCTTATGCTGAACTTTACTGTCTTGGTCCCCCCTACAAGTCCTCAAAGTCTGTAAAGGGAATTTAGTCACTTTCTGTGTACATAAATAATCTGACATAAGGGTGAGCTCAATCGGCGGCTGTTTGCTCATGATGCTGTGGTGTACGGGAGGGTATCGCCATTGAGTGATTTCAGAAAGATACAAGATGACTTAGATGAAATTTAGAGTTGATGTGATGAATGGCAGCTTGCTCTAAATGTATAAGATAATGCTGATGAGTAGGAAAAACAATCCCATAATGTTCAAATACTGCACTAGTAGTGTACTGTTAGACGCAGTCGTATCGATTAAATATCTAGCCTTGACACTGTAAAGTGATATGTAATGGAACGAGCAAGTAAGGATAGTAGTAGGGAAGGCGAATGGTCGACTTCGGTTTGTTGGGAGAATTTTAGGAAAGTGTAGGTCATCTGTAAAGGAGACCGCATATAGAACACGAGTGTGATCCATTCCTGAGTACTGCTGGAGTGTTTGGGTCCCCACCAGATTGGGTTAAAGGAAGACACCGTAGTAACTCAGAGGTGTGCTGCTAGATTTGTTACTGATAGGCACTATCAACGGGAAAGTATTACAGAGTTGCTTTGTGTACTCAAATGGAAATTCCTGGAGGGAAGACGACGTTCATTTCGCAAAATACCATTGAGAATGTTTAGAGAACAGGCAGTTGAAGCCCACTGCAGAACGATTGTTCTGCTGGCAACATACATTTCGCCTAAGGAGCACAAAGATAAGAGAAAGTAGGGCTCCTATGGAGGCATATAAACAGTCGTTTTTCCGTCGATATTTTGTGAGTGGAGCAGGAAAGTGAATGACTTAATTGTATGAGGTACCCTCCACGGTGCACCATATGGTAGCTTGAGGAGTATATATGCAGAGGTATTCCCCCCCCCCCCTCCCCTCCCCCTCCCCCGATATATTGCTGCTCTTACTTAGGGTAATTTAGGTAACAGAGGAAAACCACTAATTTCGATAACAAAGTATGTGAGGTCCTTCGAACTTTTGCCCACAAAATATAATACAAATACGCCTTTATCACATATACAACATACCATACTTTAAAGTGGCCACTGAAACTGTGGGGCACCTGTTCCTCCACTTTTGCATCTCATCTGTAACTAATATTACTCCGCTCGGCCGGCCGCGGCGGCCGTGCGGTTCTGGCGCTGCAGTCCGGAACCGCGGGACTGCTACGGTCGCAGGTTCGAATCCTGCCTCGGGCATGGGTGTGTGTGATGTCCTTAGTTTAGTTAGGTTTAAGTAGTTCTAAGTTCTAGGGGACTTATGACCTAAGATGTTGAGTCCCATAGTGCTCAGAGCCATTTGAACCATTTTTTTACTCCGCTCGGTACATGTTTTAGGCTTACCTGTTTTCTATTGTCTGTATCACTTTTTGTGGTGTGTATGAAGGTCTACTTTTGAGCAAGGTCGCATCAACAGCAATTCATCTCTGTCGTGGTCACACTTTCGGAGTCGTCATTGTGCTACAGTGAGGACAACACCTCAGTGGTCACATGATAGACCACATTAATATCAAGTATAATTGGCGGAAGACATGGTGTCCCAAGGGCGTCTATCGCTCTTACGTATCGGAACCACATTTCGTTGGATAAATGACCGGGGATGGGAAAGATTTCGACTCGCAGACCATGCCCGAGCCCGAGTGCTGAAGCGCTCACCCTTGCTTCACAGTTTCCACCCACCACACGCCGCTGTCTGAGCGCGTGGAGGGGAAGAGGGAAAAACAGCGAATGCACCACATTTAAATATGATTTTGTTTTATATATCACATTTTTCAACAATATAGGTTACAAACAAAACAAGTTTTCACTATTAATTAATTATTTTTTTGGTCCACGGAAAGCATAATTTCTTTCCGGTACAAATTGTCAGTATACGGACAGAAGGAGACAATTTCACTGAGTTTCGCACTCAAGTTGCCTTGTAATCCGGACTTATTTAGTTTCATATTAGAAACCGGTCTTTCACACAAATACGCTGAACGAAATATTGTAGCACTTTTATAATCTCTTTAAGGAGACTTGGAAAATCTACTTGAGAAAAGCAATGTAGATGACCTGGACAGTTTTCACGTAAAAAGATTTTTAATTAAAACTGGGATTACCTTGCATGTCAGTCAGTTACATCTGCACACGCACAGCAGCGCTTTCAACTGAAACGGCAAACGATCTCGAAAACAGCTCGAAAATAGAAGTAAGATTGACAGAGTTCCCAAAATATTTATAAAACTATCGTTGTAATTCTTGCAAGGTCACAATCAATTCTTCAAACATCCTGTTTTAACGCCAGTGAGTTTAGGGAACAGGATTGCCTTTGTCAGAATGTTTCCCCTCTACAATGTGATTTTCTTTTTAAATGCATCCCCATCAAATCAGAAAGTAGTTACGTTGCAATGTCTTACTGTGGGCAATGTGCAGTCAAGCCCACTTAAAATGCGAATCTGCAATCCATTTCGGGTTTTCTAATTTTCGTGCCTGCGCTCCTTTCCCTATCATAAATTCAACAATAGCGAAATTTAAATCGAAAAATCGTTCCAGGCAGGCCCCTTAACTTAACCAACTCACTTTGCCGTAATATATGAAGTCTCCACACCCTTCGTTCATTTCCACTGAAAAGTATTGTAACTGAAAAAGGAATAAAGGCAGCGCCTTCAGAAATTTTACTATTCGAGCCTTCAATTACTTCAAGTGCTCTATGCTTGCAAATTTAGCACAAAGTGCTTCTTGATGCACAGAACAATGGATGCTGCCTGTTGATCATAGTAATTTTTTGCTCTTTCACTGTCTCTGTAAGTTTAAATTCTTTCTGCATGGTACTACTATAATGTCGTTTTGTAACAAATCCATGTCACTTATTCGAATTCTCATCCCTCTCTTCTGTCATTCCCATTAGTTTTAAAGGATTGTGGTGATAGATTGCTGGACTGTCTCTTTCTGTGCAAACAGCCGCTGGACCTGTGAACGTCTTTCGTACCACGAACATATAGTGAAGGGTAAACAGCGCTGACAATATGATTCTGCCAAACTCAGGGAGTCGTGACGACCGCAGAATGCTGCACCACAATGCTAAATGAAATGTCGTGCTGTTCTAGATACTTCCAAGAAGAACCGAGCAAAAGCCGAGTGACAGGCTGAGCTTTGCCTGGCCCGCCCGCGGCCTGCACGTACTGAGCAAGTGAAATTTTGCACACTGCGGCTGGCCCTGCTGTAGAATACCCATGTGCTTCGTCTTTATACCCAGTTTACATCACTTATATCACCTACACTATGTGATCAAATGTATCCGGGCACCCCCCCAAAAACATACGTTTTTCACATTAGGTGCATTGTGCTGACGTACTGCCAGGTACTCTATATCAACGACCTCAACAGTCATTAGACATCGTGAAAGAGCAGAATGGGGCGCTTCTCGGAACTCAACGAACTTCGAACGTGGTCAGGTTATTGGGTGTCACCTGGGTCATACGTCTGTACGCGAGATTTCCACACTCCTAAACATCCCTAGGACCACTGTTTCCGATGTGACAGTGAAGTGGAAACGTGAAGGGACACGTACAGCACAAGAGCGTACAGGCCGACCTCGTCTGTTGACTGACAGAGACCGCCGACAGTTGAAGAGGGTCGTAATGTGTAATAGGCAGACATCTATCCAGACCATCACACAGGAATTCCAAACAGCCTCAGGAACCACTGCAAGTAGTATGACAGTTAGGTGGGAGGTGAGAAAACTTGGATTACATGGTCGAGCGGCTGCTCATAAGCCACATATCACGCCGGTAAATGCCAAACGACGCCTCGCTTAGTTTCAGCGGCGTAAACATTGGACAATTGAACAGTGGAAAAACGTTGTGTGGAGCGACGAATCACGGTACACAACGTGGCGATCCGCTGGCGGGGTGTGGGTATGGCGAACGCCCAGTGAATGTCTGCCAGCGTGTGTAGTGCCAACAGTAAAACTCAGAGGAGGTGGTGTTATGGTGTGGTCATGTTTTTCGTGGAGGGGGCTTGCATCGCACGTTGTTTAGCCGGGCACTTTCACAGCACAGGCCTGCATTGATGTTTTAAGCACCTTCTTGTTTCCCACTGTGAAGAGCAATTCGGGGATAGCGACTGCACCTTTCAACACTACCAAGCACCTGCTCATAATGCACGGCCTGTGACTGAGTGGTTACACGACAATAATATCCCTGTAATGGACTGGCCTGCACAGAGTCCTGACCTGAGTCCTATAGAACATCTTTGGGATGTTTTGGAACTCCGATTTCGTGCCAGGCCTCACCGACCGACATCGATACCTCTCCTCAGTGCAGCACTCCGTGAAGTGGGCTGCCATGTCCCGAGAAACCTTCCAGCACCTGTTAGAACGTATGCCTGCGAGAGTGGAAGCTGTCATCAAGGCTAAGTGTGGGCCAACACCATACTGAATTCCACCATTACCGGTGGAGGACGCCACGAACCTGTACGTCATTTTCAACCAGGTGTCCGGATACTTTTTATCACATAGTGTACATCCTGTATTTAACTAGTGTTACATCTGCCAGTATTGAATCATATTTTGCACCCAGTTCGCTGTTTATAAGCCCCTTAATAAAATACACATACACTTCTCACACACACACAAAACATTACACTTCTAATCTGCCCTGATTTGTTTCCCCTGTTTTTATGCAAGTCAAGCTATTAATGTTGCCCAGTTTCAGGAATTCCAACAGCTTGGGTCCTTGACCCCTTTCGCAGCACTCTCGTGTGCCAACTCTCTGGCTTGTTCTTTTGACACTGTTAATATGTCATTGCGCTGAGTAATATTAGATGGATAATATGATCAATTTCCCTACAAAAGGTGCAGTCAGTGCTTGACATGTCTCTGCATCACTTGCAGCACACACAGTTTATTTCACTTGTGGCCAGGTAGCGCCCTCCTAGCTCCTCACTGAGTTACAGTATACACACCCCCTTTATGACTGCTTTAGCGCGAGAGGAGTCTTTCATGTAATTCAAAATATCTCATTAAGTTAAACCTATATGCTAGGTCCAGTCTTCAGTATAGTTGTGCCTCCAGAATTTGGTTACAATTCTAGAGGACAGTTCCTTCTCCAATGTAATGTCCTGATTCATACACACACAATCCCTCAACACAATAGAAAATACTTGTGGGTGGGATTATTGCCCTGTTTTATGGCAGCTAGAATATTGGTCAGTGAAGTCGGCACGATGCCGCTTACCGCTTGCCATAGTAATCATGGTTGAGGCATGGCCCAGGCCTCACCCTCTTACTGTCACACGTGGCTGTCGTTTTGGCAGCTGTGTGAGAGTGTTTAGAGCATATAGTTGCCTCCTGTCAGTTCTCAATATTTCTTTATGGATCTTTTCCATTGACCATTTCTACGATATCATTAATCTTCACTTCTCATATTTCATGTTTGAGCTCTCGATGACTTATGCCCTTATAAGAAGGGCCACCACACTGTGACAGCTTTATAAGAAACTTCGCTTATGATTTCGATTGCTCCATGGATTGTTATATTTGCTTAAGACGACTTTGCTATGCTTCGGACTTGTTTTGGTTATCCGTTCACTTCGTGAACTCCGCTATCATTTACCTCTGGGAGTGCCTGTTTCGTTCTGCTGGTTCCAACATTACCACCAGTACTAGTTATCATAAACTATGTCCTGCCTACGCAGAGTAGCATACAACAGTGGCTGCGAGAATTTTCTCATCATACAAGTATTCCAATGAAGCACGGATCAGAGTCTCTAAAGTTATGGCAACAGCAGTTGCTACAACAACAGCAACAAAAACAGTGGAAATTCCACCAACAACAGCATACATGGCTGTTACAGCTGCTACAAAACCAACAACAGTCGGCAGCTACAGTATGCACACGTCCCCTCTGCTTCTTTCTACAAGGTAAACGAGAGTTGGGAGGTCTATTTACGACTTTTTGTTCTTCACAGAAGGCAACTCAGATAACTGACCCTGATTGTCAAAGTTTGCTCTTACCATCTTCTAGCAGTAAACTGCACAAAGCGGTGCAAAAACTACATCCACTCTCGGATCCTCATAGTCTGACTTTTTCTGATGTTTGTGGTTTCTGACTATTACAGCCACCAAACGTGATTGCAGCTAGGCTCAAGTTTTTATCAGTGTTTTAAGGAACGAAAGCACTCCTACACAGCATGGGCTGATGACCTATGAGGCTTGGCATGCAAGTAGGATTTTTCTTGTAACTAGTGTGGCACTTTGTATGTAGATTCCTTAATTCGTTATGTTATTATCCATCTTGCTCTCGATCGAGAAATTAATGTGAAAGTTTGATGGGCATCTGTTCCCACCCTGATTGATATGTTAAAAACTGCCAAAACTCACAAATAACTGTTTCAGCACAAGCTATGTTTCACGATTCCTCTGGTGTTGATGCTGTTTGTAGTATTAGTCGCCATTATGGTGTATGATCAACTGAGATGACTTCCAGTCAATGTCATCATCTGATTTGCCAAGCTCTCGTTCGTCTGGTAGTCCAATGACACGGGATTCAGTAGTTATTGCAGTAGTTAGTGATCCCCCACCCTCATCGTTGGTAGATATGCACAAGGGGAAGCTCTTTGTTTGCCATCGGTATGTCCCAAAACGAGTGGAGGCTCACGCACTGCTTTCCTCCACATCATTTTCAAAGGACTGCAAAAATGTTTGTACCATCGTGTCTAGATTGCAGCCAACTACCCTTTTCATGATATCAACTGTTTTGCATGCCACAATCTGGGGTACCTCGCGAGTGTCTTCCTCGGCTGGCATGTATTAACAGCACTGGCTATCAGCATGCTGCACACTATATTGCCGTGCCCATGGCAGCAGCAGATGGGATGCAGCATCTCATGTTGCAACTGGACACAAAGGGTCACATTGTAGTCTAAGAGATTTATAAAAATGTACCTAAAGTCACAGAAGCTGCAGCAATGATAGGTCTGCCAGTGGTAGTGGGGATGATGCCACCTCCATTGCCAATGGGTCAGAGGAGGAGGAGGAAGGGGAGATGGGCAGGTCGAAATCCATGGGCTGTGACATGGCAGCTGGAGATGGAAGCTGCACTGGGGCCAGAAGCTACAGGCGACAGGAGGAAGGTGGAGGGCATGGAGGGGGCAGCAGTGAGGTATGCTGCTGCAAGCAGGAGCCCACTCTGGGAATAATATTGCAATCAACCCTGCTGCTCAGCTGACTGGATGGTCACAACAGTGATGCTCCAACAGGTTGTGGGCACAACTGATTGGCATGACGAGTCAGCTGCCCCCTACTGACATCCACCACCAACACTTGTGGCCCACCATGACACCTGGCAGCCACCCCAGCCATCAGCTGAAGGATCATACCAAAACAGCAGCCCCAGGAGGAAACTGCAGAGGACCACAGCAGTCTGTGACATGTGACTCAGAGTGCAACAAATCCAGGTGACCCTGTGGCTGGTGCCCATGCAGACACTCTCCAGACTGCACCCAGCTGGTATTAGCTGGTATTAGCTAAAAAAACTTGGCAATGCATTGTTGTGAGAAGAGGCAGGCATGGATTTCTTCATCTGGGTCCTTACTGTACACACAGAGTGCTCCAACTCAGAGTTGCAAGCTAGGCAAAATGGGCAGCATCAGACGCTAAATACCATTGCGGATACAAAAGTCTTCAGACTCCCACAATACAAACTGCCTACCATTATCAAATACAAGAGTCCTAAGGGATCTCTTACTGCCAAAAATAAACAACAATGCGCGAACAGTGGCAGTCAATGGTGTGGACGACAGCTTGGCTACATACAGGAAACTCAACAACACATTGACAACAAATAACCACATTGCCCAAAAATGGACTGGCAAAATCAACGTGCACCCTGTCCCAAGGGAGCTCTGGGACTGGCCAACGAGAGAATTGGCAGGGAGGAGCGGTCTGGGTCTGTGCACAAACCCCGAAAGCCTGTACCAGATATTTGATGTCACAATCAATCACTGGCCAGTAGATGTGACGTCACGCCAACACTTTCCTCTGAGTCGTACCCCAGTGCGACACATGTAGCAATAACTGGAGAACATGACGATGCAACGCTGGGGAGATTACCACTTGACAGCACTGCTCCTCTGTGGGAAGGATGATGATGATGTGATGACCTGCTGGACAATGTTCAATTGATCACGCTGTATCCATAACCAATAAGACATGCTCCAGCCAAACCTTCTGGAATGCTAAATGGCTTTCTAGAAAAGTGGGTCAGCAGCCGTGGCAATCACAGACTCTCATTCTGTTAACAGAAGGTCCAACAGAGTTTGCTGCAAGGCATCATCCAACACGAACAGGAAAGCCTCATATCGGTCGAATTCCAGATCTTGCCCACATGGTAGTCACAAAATACATCAGCATTGGAGTGATGCCAGCAGAGTGGTAACGAATATCATAAGAATAGTTGCTGAGAAGGAGGGCCCACCACTGTAACTGGTGGACAGTCCTATCCAGCAGCTTGGAATGAATGTCAAATAATGAAACCAACGGCTTGCAATCAGTTACGAGGAGGAATCTCATCCCATACATGAAGACATCGAGCTTTTTGTCCACGAAAATAATAGCTAGTGCCTCCTTTTCCACCTGTGGATAGTTCTGTTGCACAGCAGAAAGCTTTTTTGAAGCATAAATGATGGGCTATTCGGTGCTGCCTGGTTTCTGTTGGGATATGGTGGCAGCAATGCTGTACAGGGACGCATCGCAGGCCAGGATGAGACATTTACCTGGTGTAAAAGAAGCCAGGTGGAACAGAGCACAAATGGTGCCTGAGAGACTGAAAAGCCTGTTGACTATCCACAGACCAGACGAACTTAACGCCTTTCTGGTAAAGCTGGTGAAGAAGATGGCAGACATGTACAGCCTGGGAATGAACTGAGCATAATACGAAATTTTACCCAAAAATGACTAAAGATTCTTGGGCTCTGGTAGGTTGATAATGGTCTTGATGTGATTGTCTATGGGGACAAGAGCATTTTTACTAAGCACGTGACCCATAAAATGCACCTTCGGGGAATAAAACTGCACTTTTCTAGCTTGCAACAAAGGCCATTCGCCATGAGGAGTTGGAAAACTGACTGAACGTTCTGTAAATGCCCCTCCTGACTACATCCACTCTCGGATCCTCATAGTCTGACTTTTTCTGATGTTTGTGGTTTCTGACTATTACAGCCACCAAACGTGATTGCAGCTAGGCTCAAGTTTTTATCAGTGTTTTAAGGAACGAAAGCACTCCTACACAGCATGGGCTGATGACCTATGAGGCTTGGCATGCAAGTAGGATTTTTCTTGTAACTAGTGTGGCACTTTGTATGTAGATTCCTTAATTCGTTATGTTATTATCCATCTTGCTCTCGATCGAGAAATTAATGTGAAAGTTTGATGGGCATCTGTTCCCACCCTGATTGATATGTTAAAAACTGCCAAAACTCACAAATAACTGTTTCAGCACAAGCTATGTTTCACGATTCCTCTGGTGTTGATGCTGTTTGTAGTATTAGTCGCCATTATGGTGTATGATCAACTGAGATGACTTCCAGTCAATGTCATCATCTGATTTGCCAAGCTCTCGTTCGTCTGGTAGTCCAATGACACGGGATTCAGTAGTTATTGCAGTAGTTAGTGATCCCCCACCCTCATCGTTGGTAGATATGCACAAGGGGAAGCTCTTTGTTTGCCATCGGTATGTCCCAAAACGAGTGGAGGCTCACGCACTGCTTTCCTCCACATCATTTTCAAAGGACTGCAAAAATGTTTGTACCATCGTGTCTAGATTGCAGCCAACTACCCTTTTCATGATATCACCTGTTTTGCATGCCACAATCTGGGGTACCTCGCGAGTGTCTTCCTCGGCTGGCATGTATTAACAGCACTGGCTATCAGCATGCTGCACACTATATTGCCGTGCCCATGGCAGCAGCAGATGGGATGCAGCATCTCATGTTGCAACTGGACACAAAGGGTCACATTGTAGTCTAAGAGATTTATAAAAATGTACCTAAAGTCACAGAAGCTGCAGCAATGATAGGTCTGCCAGTGGTAGTGGGGATGATGCCACCTCCATTGCCAATGGGTCAGAGGAGGAGGAGGAAGGGGAGATGGGCAGGTCGAAATCCATGGGCTGTGACATGGCAGCTGGAGATGGAAGCTGCACTGGGGCCAGAAGCTACAGGCGACAGGAGGAAGGTGGAGGGCATGGAGGGGGCAGCAGTGAGGTATGCTGCTGCAAGCAGGAGCCCACTCTGGGAATAATATTGCAATCAACCCTGCTGCTCAGCTGACTGGATGGTCACAACAGTGATGCTCCAACAGGTTGTGGGCACAACTGATTGGCATGACGAGTCAGCTGCCCCCTACTGACATCCACCACCAACACTTGTGGCCCACCATGACACCTGGCAGCCACCCCAGCCATCAGCTGAAGGATCATACCAAAACAGCAGCCCCAGGAGGAAACTGCAGAGGACCACAGCAGTCTGTGACATGTGACTCAGAGTGCAACAAATCCAGGTGACCCTGTGGCTGGTGCCCATGCAGACACTCTCCAGACTGCACCCAGCTGGTATTAGCTGGTATTAGCTAAAAAAACTTGGCAATGCATTGTTGTGAGAAGAGGCAGGCATGGATTTCTTCATCTGGGTCCTTACTGTACACACAGAGTGCTCCAACTCAGAGTTGCAAGCTAGGCAAAATGGGCAGCATCAGACGCTAAATACCATTGCGGATACAAAAGTCTTCAGACTCCCACAATACAAACTGCCTACCATTATCAAATACAAGAGTCCTAAGGGATCTCTTACTGCCAAAAATAAACAACAATGCGCGAACAGTGGCAGTCAATGGTGTGGACGACAGCTTGGCTACATACAGGAAACTCAACAACACATTGACAACAAATAACCACATTGCCCAAAAATGGACTGGCAAAATCAACGTGCACCCTGTCCCAAGGGAGCTCTGGGACTGGCCAACGAGAGAATTGGCAGGGAGGAGCGGTCTGGGTCTGTGCACAAACCCCGAAAGCCTGTACCAGATATTTGATGTCACAATCAATCACTGGCCAGTAGATGTGACGTCACGCCAACACTTTCCTCTGAGTCGTACCCCAGTGCGACACATGTAGCAATAACTGGAGAACATGACGATGCAACGCTGGGGAGATTACCACTTGACAGCACTGCTCCTCTGTGGGAAGGATGATGATGATGTGATGACCTGCTGGACAATGTTCAATTGATCACGCTGTATCCATAACCAATAAGACATGCTCCAGCCAAACCTTCTGGAATGCTAAATGGCTTTCTAGAAAAGTGGGTCAGCAGCCGTGGCAATCACAGACTCTCATTCTGTTAACAGAAGGTCCAACAGAGTTTGCTGCAAGGCATCATCCAACACGAACAGGAAAGCCTCATATCGGTCGAATTCCAGATCTTGCCCACATGGTAGTCACAAAATACATCAGCATTGGAGTGATGCCAGCAGAGTGGTAACGAATATCATAAGAATAGTTGCTGAGAAGGAGGGCCCACCACTGTAACTGGTGGACAGTCCTATCCAGCAGCTTGGAATGAATGTCAAATAATGAAACCAACGGCTTGCAATCAGTTACGAGGAGGAATCTCATCCCATACATGAAGACATCGAGCTTTTTGTCCACGAAAATAATAGCTAGTGCCTCCTTTTCCACCTGTGGATAGTTCTGTTGCACAGCAGAAAGCTTTTTTGAAGCATAAATGATGGGCTATTCGGTGCTGCCTGGTTTCTGTTGGGATATGGTGGCAGCAATGCTGTACAGGGACGCATCGCAGGCCAGGATGAGACATTTACCTGGTGTAAAAGAAGCCAGGTGGAACAGAGCACAAATGGTGCCTGAGAGACTGAAAAGCCTGTTGACTATCCACAGACCAGACGAACTTAACGCCTTTCTGGTAAAGCTGGTGAAGAAGATGGCAGACATGTACAGCCTGGGAATGAACTGAGCATAATACGAAATTTTACCCAAAAATGACTAAAGATTCTTGGGCTCTGGTAGGTTGATAATGGTCTTGATGTGATTGTCTATGGGGACAAGAGCATTTTTACTAAGCACGTGACCCATAAAATGCACCTTCGGGGAATAAAACTGCACTTTTCTAGCTTGCAACAAAGGCCATTCGCCATGAGGAGTTGGAAAACTGACTGAACGTTCTGTAAATGCCCCTCCTGACTACATCCACTCTCGGATCCTCATAGTCTGACTTTTTCTGATGTTTGTGGTTTCTGACTATTACAGCCACCAAACGTGATTGCAGCTAGGCTCAAGTTTTTATCAGTGTTTTAAGGAACGAAAGCACTCCTACACAGCATGGGCTGATGACCTATGAGGCTTGGCATGCAAGTAGGATTTTTCTTGTAACTAGTGTGGCACTTTGTATGTAGATTCCTTAATTCGTTATGTTATTATCCATCTTGCTCTCGATCGAGAAATTAATGTGAAAGTTTGATGGGCATCTGTTCCCACCCTGATTGATATGTTAAAAACTGCCAAAACTCACAAATAACTGTTTCAGCACAAGCTATGTTTCACGATTCCTCTGGTGTTGATGCTGTTTGTAGTATTAGTCGCCATTATGGTGTATGATCAACTGAGATGACTTCCAGTCAATGTCATCATCTGATTTGCCAAGCTCTCGTTCGTCTGGTAGTCCAATGACACGGGATTCAGTAGTTATTGCAGTAGTTAGTGATCCCCCACCCTCATCGTTGGTAGATATGCACAAGGGGAAGCTCTTTGTTTGCCATCGGTATGTCCCAAAACGAGTGGAGGCTCACGCACTGCTTTCCTCCACATCATTTTCAAAGGACTGCAAAAATGTTTGTACCATCGTGTCTAGATTGCAGCCAACTACCCTTTTCATGATATCACCTGTTTTGCATGCCACAATCTGGGGTACCTCGCGAGTGTCTTCCTCGGCTGGCATGTATTAACAGCACTGGCTATCAGCATGCTGCACACTATATTGCCGTGCCCATGGCAGCAGCAGATGGGATGCAGCATCTCATGTTGCAACTGGACACAAAGGGTCACATTGTAGTCTAAGAGATTTATAAAAATGTACCTAAAGTCACAGAAGCTGCAGCAATGATAGGTCTGCCAGTGGTAGTGGGGATGATGCCACCTCCATTGCCAATGGGTCAGAGGAGGAGGAGGAAGGGGAGATGGGCAGGTCGAAATCCATGGGCTGTGACATGGCAGCTGGAGATGGAAGCTGCACTGGGGCCAGAAGCTACAGGCGACAGGAGGAAGGTGGAGGGCATGGAGGGGGCAGCAGTGAGGTATGCTGCTGCAAGCAGGAGCCCACTCTGGGAATAATATTGCAATCAACCCTGCTGCTCAGCTGACTGGATGGTCACAACAGTGATGCTCCAACAGGTTGTGGGCACAACTGATTGGCATGACGAGTCAGCTGCCCCCTACTGACATCCACCACCAACACTTGTGGCCCACCATGACACCTGGCAGCCACCCCAGCCATCAGCTGAAGGATCATACCAAAACAGCAGCCCCAGGAGGAAACTGCAGAGGACCACAGCAGTCTGTGACATGTGACTCAGAGTGCAACAAATCCAGGTGACCCTGTGGCTGGTGCCCATGCAGACACTCTCCAGACTGCACCCAGCTGGTATTAGCTGGTATTAGCTAAAAAAACTTGGCAATGCATTGTTGTGAGAAGAGGCAGGCATGGATTTCTTCATCTGGGTCCTTACTGTACACACAGAGTGCTCCAACTCAGAGTTGCAAGCTAGGCAAAATGGGCAGCATCAGACGCTAAATACCATTGCGGATACAAAAGTCTTCAGACTCCCACAATACAAACTGCCTACCATTATCAAATACAAGAGTCCTAAGGGATCTCTTACTGCCAAAAATAAACAACAATGCGCGAACAGTGGCAGTCAATGGTGTGGACGACAGCTTGGCTACATACAGGAAACTCAACAACACATTGACAACAAATAACCACATTGCCCAAAAATGGACTGGCAAAATCAACGTGCACCCTGTCCCAAGGGAGCTCTGGGACTGGCCAACGAGAGAATTGGCAGGGAGGAGCGGTCTGGGTCTGTGCACAAACCCCGAAAGCCTGTACCAGATATTTGATGTCACAATCAATCACTGGCCAGTAGATGTGACGTCACGCCAACACTTTCCTCTGAGTCGTACCCCAGTGCGACACATGTAGCAATAACTGGAGAACATGACGATGCAACGCTGGGGAGATTACCACTTGACAGCACTGCTCCTCTGTGGGAAGGATGATGATGATGTGATGACCTGCTGGACAATGTTCAATTGATCACGCTGTATCCATAACCAATAAGACATGCTCCAGCCAAACCTTCTGGAATGCTAAATGGCTTTCTAGAAAAGTGGGTCAGCAGCCGTGGCAATCACAGACTCTCATTCTGTTAACAGAAGGTCCAACAGAGTTTGCTGCAAGGCATCATCCAACACGAACAGGAAAGCCTCATATCGGTCGAATTCCAGATCTTGCCCACATGGTAGTCACAAAATACATCAGCATTGGAGTGATGCCAGCAGAGTGGTAACGAATATCATAAGAATAGTTGCTGAGAAGGAGGGCCCACCACTGTAACTGGTGGACAGTCCTATCCAGCAGCTTGGAATGAATGTCAAATAATGAAACCAACGGCTTGCAATCAGTTACGAGGAGGAATCTCATCCCATACATGAAGACATCGAGCTTTTTGTCCACGAAAATAATAGCTAGTGCCTCCTTTTCCACCTGTGGATAGTTCTGTTGCACAGCAGAAAGCTTTTTTGAAGCATAAATGATGGGCTATTCGGTGCTGCCTGGTTTCTGTTGGGATATGGTGGCAGCAATGCTGTACAGGGACGCATCGCAGGCCAGGATGAGACATTTACCTGGTGTAAAAGAAGCCAGGTGGAACAGAGCACAAATGGTGCCTGAGAGACTGAAAAGCCTGTTGACTATCCACAGACCAGACGAACTTAACGCCTTTCTGGTAAAGCTGGTGAAGAAGATGGCAGACATGTACAGCCTGGGAATGAACTGAGCATAATACGAAATTTTACCCAAAAATGACTAAAGATTCTTGGGCTCTGGTAGGTTGATAATGGTCTTGATGTGGTTGTCTATGGGGACAAGAGCATTTTTACTAAGCACGTGACCCATAAAATGCACCTTCGGGGAATAAAACTGCACTTTTCTAGCTTGCAACAAAGGCCATTCGCCATGAGGAGTTGGAAAACTGACTGAACGTTCTGTAAATGCCCCTCCTGAGTTAGGGCCAGTAACCCAGATGTGACAATGTAATTGTCACAATAGGGAATATAGGCTACTCCAAACTTCCCAGGGCAGATGAGGTTCCAAAAGGCAAGTGATTAAACTGGTAAGGTGTGGAGGACCACGAAAGTCCGACGAAGTGCCTCCAGTGGCAACTGCAAGTACGCATCATGCAAGAAAATTTGGGAAAAATATTGCCACCCCTACTCCATGACAACTTCTCCAACAACTCCACCTGCCACAGACTGGGATACAAATTCGTGATACATTGTTCGTGGACCGTTTATTTATAATCGCCACAAAGGTGCACAGTACAGTCAGGTTTCTGAATTGCCACCAAAGGAATGACCCACTGACTTGACAAAATAGGAGAAGGTCCTTGAGCCTGCCAATGCTGCAGCTAAGCCTTTACCTTGTCACACATGGTGAAGGGAATGGGGTGAGGGCGACAAAATTTTGGGACCACCGACAGCTCAAGAGAAATTTACCTCGAAATTTTCTGCCCAGTCCACAGTATTCTCAAACAGTGGGCTACAGGATCACAGTAATAAGTCCGAATCGTGGAAAGGGATGGATTGAGACTCCAAATGCACTTCGCCCATGATCTGAAAGCTGAAAACATAAAAGGCGTTGAGCCCAAGGATATTTTGCATCAATGGTGAATTGACCACTAACAGTTCAAGTTGTCATTTCACATTCTTGTAACGCACTGAGGCAGAGAATTGTCCTTGCAAGGGAATGTGCTGTTTACAATATGACAAACATGACAAGGTGACTGTTGCAACTGCGGGCACCCTAAGATCCTGTATGTATCCAAATTAATGATGCTCCCATGTCTATTTGAAAATCAACCAACCACCCATCCACAATCAACGTCAACAAAACACGCTGGGCCAACATATGTGGGATGTTAGAGGCACCTCCAGACTCCAATGAAAATACCAGGCTGTGGAATGACTGACTTATGATCTGTTGACTGTCAGAAACAGTGGCCAAGTGGCCTACCCACTGGCAAACCCTAATGTGGCGCCAGGTGTGGGCAGTCGTGGCGAACATGCAACAAATGGCAATCAAGGCAGAACTGTTGGATTGCTCAATAAGTGGAGAGGGTTCCACGGGGGAGAGCCCAAAAAATGACGCTGGCAGGAATTTGATTCTTAACTCCTGTAGAAGGGGGAAGGTTTTTGCAGGTGGCCACCTTTTTATGGGAATTGTGTGTTACTTTATCATATACAAATGATTGGAAGGATTTGTTGTCTGCTGGGAGACTGCTCCACAGCTCACTGCTTGGTACTAACCCATGCTGCTGGCCTGGTAAAGTTCTATTGTTGGCGGATTGCTGAAGAATGGACACCTAGAGAATGTCTACCTACAGCATTCAACCAATGGGAGTGTGGAAGGATAATCACATGTGGCCTCAGTAGATGGGGGCAGAGTGCTGGGCCCAGACATGTCTGCCCTACCTGCAACTGGCTCCTGACCTAACAACACTCATTTTCCTGTGCTCTCCTGATCCTCTAAATCATTCAGCTGTTATGACTAATTTCCAGTAACTAGCACCTTTCCATTGTGTCTAAACATGAAACACAAGCAGATTATTGGTTAACAGAATTTTTTCTGCATTTCACTTAAGAACATAGCCCCACTGGATGTCCAGTCCTCGCTGGCCGTGCGGTTCTAGGAGCTGCAGTCCGGAACCGCAGGACTGCTATGGTCGCAGGTTCGAATCCTGCCTCGGGCATGGATGTGTGTGATGTCCTTAGGTTAGTTAGGTTTAAGTAGTTCTAAGTTCTCGGAGACTGATGACCTAAGATGTTAAGTCCCATAGTGCTCAGAGCCATTTGAACCATTTTTTTTGTCCAGTTCTCAGCCTCACCCCTCCCATCTTATGCAATATAAGACTCCTGGTGACAACTTGTGGGGGGGATTCTAGAATATGAACCTGAATGCTCAGACAATTTTGTAATACAAGCATGTCAGCACTTTGGATGGTATCCTTTCAAATTAAACCTATTTTTTGTTTTCAGAATTCGCAAGTAAAAGTTATATGTTGAATGTTCTCTTCCCACTCCCCCCTCCTCCACCCACTAAGTTAGGAAAGTAAGTAGGCAGAGTAAAAAACGGCTCTGAGCACTATGGGACTCAACTGCTGAGGTCATTAGTCCCCTAGAACTTGGAACTAGTTAAACCTAACTAACCTAAGGACATCACAAACATCCATGCCCGAGGCAGGATTCGAACCTGCGACCTTAGTGGTCTTGCGGTTCCAGACTGCAGCGCCTTTAACCGCACGGCCACTTCGGCTGGCCTAGGCAGAGTAATCTAGAGACCATAGATATCACAGGTACATAATGACAAATTTTTTTGAACAGTGTAAATAGTTGTTTTCTTCTGGTTGGGCATCACACCCATACTAAATACAAAGAAAGACAATTTCCACATGGGTATTTGGTTAAAATGAGTACTTTATTTAGAACTAAATAATGTACATATTTTAACTTGACAGCCTGATGGAAATTCTGTCTTTCTTTGACTATATACAGTTCATCTTGTTCAGAATAAATTAACACTTTCATGGGTGCATTTTTTGTATCAACTCAGCAAAGATAATTTAATAATAGCTATCCTATTAGAATTATGATCAACTGACTAATTTATTTTTTGATAGTTTTATTTTTGTTATTTAGGACCAAAAACTATGGTGATATATGGATCTCCCACTTTCCTTTTGTGAGTTATGTGTTGCTATTATGCATAAAAAAAAAGAACAAGGCTGTCTGTTTTTATTTTATGTTTTCTTTTACTCTGTTTAAAAAATAATTGTTATCAATATTAAAGTTTACCTCCCATGAACCATGGACCTTGCCGTTGGTGGGGAGGCTTGCGTGCCTCAGCGATACAGATAGCCGTACCGTAGGTGCAACCACAACGGAGGGGTATCTGTTGAGAGGCCAGACAAACGTATGGTTCCTGAAGAGGGGCAGCAGCCTTTTCAGTAGTTGCAAGGGCAACAGTCTGGATGATTGACTGATCTGGCCTTGTAACAATAACCAAAACGGCCTTGCTGTGCTGGTACTGCGAACGGCTGAAAGCAAGGGGAAACTACAGCCGTAATTTTTCCCGAGGGCATGCAGCTTTACTGTATGATTACATGATGATGGCGTCCTCTTGGGTAAAATATTCCGGAGGTAAAATAGTCCCCCATTCGGATCTCCGGGCGGGGACTACTCAAGAGGATGTCATTATCAGGAGAAAGAAAACTGGCGTTCTACGGATCGGAGCGTGGAATGTCAGATCCCTTAATCGGGCAGGTAGGTTAGAAAATTTAAAAAGGGAAATGGATAGGTTGAAGTTAGATATAGTGGGAATTAGTGAAGTTCGGTGGCAGGAGGAACAAGACTTCTGGTCAGGTGACTACAGGGTTATAAACACAAAATCAAATAGGGGTAATGCAGGAGTAGGTTTAATAATGAATAGGAAAATAGGAATGCGGGTAAGCTACTACAAACAGCATAGTGAACGCATTATTGTGGCCAAGATAGATACGAAGCCCACACCTACTACAGTAGTACAAGTTTATATGCCAACTAGCTCTGCAGATGACGAAGAAATTGAAGGAATGTATGATGAAATAAAAGAAATTATTCAGATTGTGAAGGGAGACGAAAATTTAATAGTCATGGGTGACTGGAATTCGAGTGTAGGAAAAGGGAGAGAAGGAAACATAGTAGGTGAATATGGATTGGGGGACAGAAATGAAAGAGGAAGCCGCCTGGTAGAATTTTGCACAGAGCATAACTTAATCATAACTAACACTTGGTTTAAGAATCATGAAAGAAGGTTGTATACATGGAAGAACCCTGGAGATACTAAAAGGTATCAGATAGATTATATAATGGTAAGACAGAGATTTAGGAACCAGGTTTTAAATTGTAAGACATTTCCAGGGGCAGATGTGGACTCTGACCACAATCTATTGGTTATGACCTGTAGATTAAAACTGAAGAAACTGCAAAAAGGTGGGAATTTAAGGAGATGGGACCTGGATAAACTGAAAGAACCAGAGGTTGTACAGAGATTCAGGGAGAGCATAAGGGAGCAATTGACAGGAATGGGGGAAAGAAATACAGTAGAAGAAGAATGGGTAGCTTTGAGGGATGAAGTCGTGAAGGTAGCAGAGGATCAAGTAGGTAAAAAGACGAGGGCTAGTAAAAATCCTTGGGTAACAGAAGAAATATTGAATTTAATTGATGAAAGGAGAAAATATAAAAATGCAGTAAGTGAAACAGGCAAAAAGGAATACAAACGTCTCAAAAATGAGATCGACAGGAAGTGCAAAATGGCTAAGCAGGGATGGCTAGAGGACAAATGTAAGGATGTAGAGGCTTATCTCACTAGGGGTAAGATAGATACCGCCTACAGGAAAATTAAAGAGACCTTTGGAGATAAGAGAACGACTTGTATGAATATCAAGAGCTCAGATGGAAACCCAGTTCTAAGCAAAGAAGGGAAAGCAGAAAGGTGGAAGGAGTATATAGAGGGTCTATACAAGGGCGATGTACTTGAGGACAATATTATGGAAATGGAAGAGGATGTAGATGAAGATGAAATGGGAGATACGATACTGCGTGAAGAGTTTGACAGAGCACTGAAAGACCAAAGTCGAAACAAGGCCCCCGGAGTAGACAATATTCCATTGGAACTACTGACGGCCGTGGGAGAGCCAGTCCTGACAAAACTCTACCATCTGGTGAGCAAGATGTATGAAACAGGCGAAATACCCTCAGACTTCAAGAAGAATATAATAATTCCAATCCCGAAGAAAGCAGGTGTAGACAGATGTGAAAATTACCGAACTATCAGCTTAATAAGTCACAGCTGCAAAATACTAACACGAATTCTTTACAGACGAATGGAAAAACTAGTAGAAGCCAACCTCGGGGAAGATCAGTTTGGATTCCGTAGAAACACTGGAACACGTGAGGCAATACTGACCTTACGACTTATCTTAGAAGAAAGATTAAGGAAAGGCAAACCTACGTTTCTAGCATTTGTAGACTTAGAGAAAGCTTTTGACAATGTTGACTGGAATACTCTCTTTCAAATTCTAAAGGTGGCAGGGGTAAAATACAGGGAGCGAAAGGCTATTTACAACTTGTACAGAAACCAGATGGCAGTTATAAGAGTCGAGGGACATGAAAGGGAAGCAGTGGTTGGGAAGGGAGTAAGACAGGGTTGTAGCCTCTCCCCGGTGTTGTTCAATCTGTATATTGAGCAAGCAGTAAAGGAAACAAAAGAAAAATTCGGAGTAGGTATTAAAATTCATGGAGAAGAAATAAAAACTTTGAGGTTCGCCGATGACATTGTAATTCTGTCAGAGACAGCAAAGGACTTGGAAGAGCAGTTGAATGGAATGGACAGTGTCTTGAAAGGAGGATATAAGATGAACATCAACAAAAGCAAAACAAGGATAATGGAATGTAGGCTAATTAAGTCGGGTGATGCTGAGGGAATTAGATTAGGAAATGAGGCACTTAAAGTAGTAAAGGAGTTTTGCTATTTGGGGAGCAAAATAACTGATGATGGTCGAAGTAGAGAGGATATAAAATGTAGGCTGGCAATGGCAAGGAAAGCGTTTCTGAAGAAGAGAAATTTGTTAACATCCAGTATTGATTTAAGTGTCAGGAAGTCATTTCTGAAAGTATTCGTATGGAGTGTAGCCATGTATGGAAGTGAAACATGGACGATAAATAGTTTGGACAAGAAGAGAATAGAAGCTTTCGAAATGTGGTGCTACAGAAGAATGCTGAAGATTAGATGGGTAGATCACATAACTAATGAGGAAGTATTGAATAGGATTGGGGAGAAGAGAAGTTTGTGGTGCAACTTGACCAGAAGAAGGGATCGGTTGGTAGGACATGTTCTGAGGCATCAAGGGATGACCAATTTAGTATTGGAGGGCAGCGTGGAGGGTAAAAATCGTAGAGGGAGACCAAGAGATGAATACACTAAGCAGATTCAGAAGGATGTAGGTTGCAGTAGGTACTGGGAGATGAAAAAGCTTGCACAGGATAGAGTAGCATGGAGAGCTGCATCAAACCAGTCTCAGGACTGAAGACCACAACAACAACAACATTAAAGTTTACTTACCGCACTGTCAAAGCAATCCTTGAAACTTTATCATGCAATAAAGGTATGAGCTGATACCGGTCACAATAATGTAAATTGCAGAAGCAAAGCACAGAGGTGGTAAGATGTATTCGCAAAAGCTCTGGGAAACCTCTCAGCTGGTGGTAAGTATGCTTCCCAAGTATCACAAATGACAGATTAATATTATGGTAAGTATACCTCCCAAGCCCCTTCCAGAAACGCTTTGGTGGTAACCATACTTCCCAATAACCATTAAAACACCATTGTTTGGTGGGATATATACTTCCCACAATCCTGAACACCATATTTCACAACAAACAGAAACTAAAGCTGGTGCAGTGGAACGCCACTAGATGCCAGGAACATACAGAAGTGGTAACAGATATCCCCTTAAACACTGTAAAGAAATACATATAGTGGGAAGTATATCTCCTACAGCCTGTGAAAGGGTAAACAATCAATTTACTTCAAAATGGTGAAATTCAGAAATATGGGAACTCATTGGTAGGTACAGATCTCACTCTAAGGTATGTGTGCAGGAACAACAAATAACATTGTACACAGTAGGTTCTTTATTATGGACTGTTTTCTCATATCATTTATATAGTATTATTTCACTTCCCTATTCCTTGTTCTTTCTGTTAATGTACATCACACTGCCTACAGTGTGTGGCACATCTGAAATAACAGTAATTAGCAACTTGCAGATAGTCATTCACATACATCAAACATGTAAAAAATAGCTGGTGAAGGCACAGGTAGCACCAACCAACTTATTAACAAGATAAATTTTGTATGTAAATAATTCAGGTCCTCATGGAAACTCCTATGGACACAGCATATTTCATGTCAAATGAAGCAGAACTCTTTAATACAAAATATCTGGGACTTATTTCCAATACACTCCTTGTCTCATCTAAGCTGCTTAGAGAGTTCACTATCACTTTCTTATCTATATGGCAGCACTGGAATAATTGCATCATACATATTAGTTTTCTAAGTGTTTCTTACTTTATGAGTGTTGGAGCTTACATTGTGCTGCTATCCAAATAGCCATTGCCATTACTTTCAATATATAGCTCCTTCACAAAACTGAAATTTGCTGCAATTTGACACTGTATTACTAGTGAAATTGGTAGGATCATTCTTATCTGAAAACCATAATCAATAGTCTCTAAAAGCAGTATAAATATGTTCCCCAATACTCATACTGATATTAATAAATTTTGCCTCACAGAAGCTCTTAGAAGCTTGTGCAACAGAAGTAGTATTTCATAAAAAGTCCTTTATACTAGTAAGTACATACAGAGCACCTTCAGGATACTTTAATGTTTTCATAAAAAATCTGGGAGCCCTGTTATCCCATCACACAGTAAAAAAAACAAGGAAATAGTGGTTGCTGGTGATTTTAATGTAGATTTATTGAAAAGCTCTATCAGTGAACAATTATTGCTATCAGTAACACTGTCAGTAAACTTAATTCCTACTGTGAACATTGCAATTAGAGTATGTAAAATGCTCGGAGACTGCTATTGATAACATCTTTGTAGACAAATCTAGGGAAAAAAGGTCATATCACAAAACCAATGATAAATGAGGTATCTGATCATGACATACAGCACCTTGTGCTAAATGTTGCAACTTGCCAGGATAAAAAATCTATGAAATATGAGTACAGGAGGGTAATAAATCAGTCAGAAATTGAGAATTTTAGGAGACTGTTCAAATACATGAACTGTGTCCAGTACTTACGACTCAAATGGAAAATATTAATTGATAAAATTACTTACTCTTTTGAAAATTGTTTTCCCCTACAGGTAATTCAAATCAAATAGAAGTCTAAAAACAAACCATGAATTATACAAGGAATAAAGATGTCATAAAAGGAGACTGTATCTACTATCTAGGAACAGCTCTGATGTTAGCACTGTAATACATTACAAAGAATACGGCAAAATATTGAAGCAAGTAACTCAGAAATTTAAGCAGCTTTTTTATAAGAAAAATATAATTACATCAGGCAAAAAAATAAAAACTATATGAGATATAATGTAGACAGAGACAGGTGGGGCCAAAAAGGAAGAGGAACGTATAGCTCTGAAAGTAAATGAGATATTTGTAACAAGTGCATGTAGTGCTGCAAACCACTTAAACAAGCACTTTGTTTCTATTGCTGACAACTTGGGGTTATCAGTTTCGGTAACCAGTACAATGGAGTATCTGAGAACAGTCTTTACAAATAACTTCAGTATAATGGAAGTGAAAGTATTCTAGTGATTATGATAACATATCAACAAAGTTAATCACAGAGTGCTCATGCGAGTTGAGTTCTATCTTAAGTTATTTGTGTAACCAATCTCTTATCAGTGGGACATTTCCAGACTGCCTAAAATATGCTGAAGTTATGCCTCTTTACAAGAAGGGGGATAAAGAGACACCACCAAACTATTGACCAGTTTCACTTATGCCGGCTTTTTCAAAAATATTCGAAAAGGTTGTGTTCAAGCTTCTTAAGTATCTGACTGCAAATAACATTCTGTCTAAGTAGTCATTTAGGTACCTCAATGGTTCTTATATAGAGAAAACTATTTACATGTACAGTGAGAATGTACTTAATTCATTAGAGGCTACTGGCATTTTCTGTGACCTGTCAAAAGCATTTAACTGTTTGAATCACAGCATTATCGTAAGTAAATTAGAATATTATGGTGTCACAGGCAGTGCTGTGAAATGGTTCGTCTTACCAGACTACCAGGAAACAAAGGGCGTCGTTGCGAAATACCTGTGCAGTAAGCAGTCAGTCTTCACCTGATTGGGAATTCATTACATGTGGTGTTCTTCAAGGTTCCATATTGGGTCCATTGCTTTTTCTTGTGTACATTAATGACCTCTCAACTGTTACTACCAGATGCTAAATTTGTTTTGTTTGCAGATGATACAGACATTGCAATAAGTAGCAAGTCAAGTACAGATTTAGAAATGGCTGCTAATCAAATTTTCACAAACATTAAAAAATGGTTTAATGCTAACTCACTCTCATAAAACTTTGAAAAGACCCACTATATGCATTTCAGAACCTGTAAGAGATTTGTTTCCAACATGGGTACAACATATGAAGACATGCAGATTGAGAAGGTTGACATTGTTAAATTCCTGGGATTACAGATCGATATTAAATTTATTGGGGAAGAGCATATCACAGAACTGCTGAAGCTTCTAAACAACTCTGTATTTGCAGTGTCAGTGATATCAGTTGTCGGAGATATGAATATTAAAAAACTTGCATACTTTGCTTACTTTCATTCTATTACGTCATAGCGGATCATAGCCTAGGGTAACTCATTAAACCGAACAAAAGTTTTTGGTCTGGGAAAGTGTGTAGTAAGACTCATTTGTCATGTACAAGGGCAGTTCAGGAAGTAACCTCCGATTGGTCACAGTGCGGGTTGTGGGGGGAGTAGAGACGCCATCTGTGCGTTCACGCACTCAACAGGTCAGTCGGCATCAAGCCGTGGTCGAGTGAACGTCGTACCTGCGCTAGTTTAGTTTTTGTGGTAGTTTGAAATGTGTGCTGCAATAGAAAACCCCGCCAAATGTGAAGTGCGTGCTGTCATAAGGTTTTTTACAGCCAAAGGATATTCTGCAGCAGCTATTCATCGTGAGCTTTGTGCCGTGTACGGACCAAGAGTTATGAGTGAAGGAGTTGTCCGTGAATGGGTACGTTTATTTAAAAGTGGACGAGAAAACGTTCATGATGAAGAGAGGAGTGGTAGACCATCATTGGTGACTGACGAACTCGTTCAGACAGTTGATGCAAAAGTTCGTGAAAATCGACGTTTCTCAATGTCGGAGTTGTCTACTGGTTTTCCACAGATTTCTAAGACTCTCTTGTACGAGATAGTGACAGCAAGATTGGGTTACCGTAAGTTCTGTGCACGATGGGTGCCCAAAATTCTTACCGACCACCACAAAACTCAAAGAATGGCCTCTGCATTAGACTTTCTGTCACGTTATGAGGACGAAGGAGAACCATTGTTAAACAGAATCGTGACCGGTGACGAAACCTGGATTAAGTACGTGAACCCTGAGACAAAAGAACAATCAAAGATGTGGGCACATTCAAATTCGCCTAACAAACCAAGAAAAGCCTCGCAAGATTTTTCTGCCAGAAAACTGATGGCAACGGTGTTTTGGGATGCCAAAGGGGTGTTGTTGGTTGAATTCATGTAACGTGGTACAACCATTAATCAAGACGTGTACTGTGAAACAATAAAAACGTTACGACGGGCTATACAGAACAAACGCCGTGGTATGCTCACTTCCGGTATCGTTTTTTTGCACGATAACGCCCGTCCTCACTCTGCTCGCAGAACAACGGCCCTTCTTGAGTCCTTCAAGTGGGACGTTATCAACCATCCACCTTACAGCCCAGACCTGGCGCCAAGTGATTATCACCTCTTCATGCATTTGAAGAAATGGCTCGGGTCACAGTGGTTTGATGACGACGAAGAGCTCAAAGATGCGGTCACAGGCTGGCTCCAGGCACAAGCGGGTGATTTTTATGCAGAAGGAATTTCAAAGTTTGTGAAGAGATACGATAAGTGCCTCAATCGCTATGGAGACTATGTAGAAAAATAGTGCAAAGATGTAGTTGTAAGATGTATATATTAAAATATTTTTATTTAACTTGGTGTATTTTTTTAAATCAACGGGAGGTTACTTTCTGAACGGCCCTCGTAAATTCAAGTACATCATGTACAAACCTGTTCAAGAAACTTTGTAGTCTAACCACTGCTTCTCAGTATATTTATTCCTTAATGAAATTTGTTGTAAGTAATATCTCTCTCTTTCCAAACAATACCTCAATACATAGTATCAATACTAGAAAAAAGAACAATCTACATAGAGACCCAAAATGACTTACCTTAGTCCAAAATGCACATTTTCAACAAATTGCCAGCAACCATTAAAAACCTGGTTTCAGATGAAGCACAGTTTAAAGACAGTTTGAAAGACTTTTTGTACGCAATCCTTCTACTCTACAGATGAATATCTTAATAGAGACGTGTAACAATATTATCTTAACAGAGACGTGTAACAATATTATGGTAAGGAAAGTTGCTACTCGCCATATAGCAGAGATGCCGAGTCACAGACAGGCACAATGAAAAAGACTGTCAGAAATAACCTTCGTTGACATAAAAAAAAAATCTCACACACACACACACACACACACACACACACACACACACACACACACACACACACACACACACACACACACGCGACTGCATTCTAAGGCAGCTGAAGCCATGCTGTGAGAACCAGCAGCAGTTCATGATGGGAGTGGCAACTGGGTGGTATTGAACCTCAAGGAATACATGGCAGAAGGACTCCACCATCTGTTACATCCACCTACAAACCTTGCCACTGTGACCCCATTCCAGAAATCCAACAGGATCTCCAGTCACTCCTCAAATCCTTAGACCCATCCCAGAACCTCTCTCCAGAGTCTATTCTCTGCTCACCGCTACCATTCCCCACACTCCTACCTTCCACATGCTGCCTAAAGTCCATAAACCCAACCACCCAGAACACCCCATTGTGTCTGATTACTGTGTCCCCACTGAGAGAATCTCTGCTCTCGTAGACCAACACCTTCAACCTATTACATAGAACCTACCCTCCTATATAAAAGATATCAACCATTTCGTCCACCGACTCTCACAGTTCCTGTCCCTTTAGCACACGGTGCCCTGCTCATCACTATTGATGCTACCTCCCTTTACACTAACATCCCTAATGCCCATGGCCTTACCGTTATTGAACACTACCGTTCCCAACACCTGACAGATTCCAAATCAACAACTTCTTTCTTAGTTGCCACGACCACCTATATCCTCACCCACAATTATTTCTCCTTAGAAGGCATTACAGACAAACAAATCTGGGGCACAGCTATGGGCACCTGCATGGCATCATCCTATGCAAACCTATTCACGAGCCATCTAGATGAATCCTTTGTAAACACCTAGAATCCTAAACCCCTCACCTGGTTCAGATTCATTCATGACATCTTTGTAATCTGGATCAAGGGTGAGGATACCCTGTCCACATTTCTCCAGAACCTCAACAGCTTCTCCACCATTTGTTTCACTTGGTCCTACTCAACCCAACCAGCCACCTTCCTAGATGTTGACCTCCACCTCAGAGATGGCTATATCAGTGCCTCTGTCCATATCAAACCTACTAACCACCAGCAATACTTCCACTTCAACAGCTGCCACCTGTTACATTCCAAGAAGTCCCTTCCATACAGCCTAGCCACCTATGGTTGATGCATCTGCAGTCACAAGTGGTCCCTCTTGAAATATAGGAGGGTCTTACTGCAGCCTTCACAGACTGTAATTATCCTCCGAACCTTGCAAAAAAAAATCTCCCTTGTCTTATCTTTCCACCTCCCAAAGTCTCACTGTATGTCCACAGAGGAGCATTCCTCTCGTAACTCAGTACCACCCAGGACTGGAGCAAATGAATTACATTCTCCACCAGGGTTTCAACTACTTCTCGTTGTGCCCTGAAATGAGAAATGTCCTGCTTACTATCCTTCCCACCCCCTCCCACTGTGGTATTCGACTGTCCACCGAACCTACACAATATACTCTCCCATCCCTACACATCCCCTGCTCCCAATCCCTTACCTCATGGTTCATATCCCTGTAATAGACCTAAGATGCAAGACCTGTACCATACATCCTCCCATCACAACCTACTACAGTCCAGTCACCAACATTCCCTGTCCCATAAAAGACTGGGCTACCTGTGAAACCGGTCATGTGATCTACAAGCTAAGCTGTATCCACTGTGCTGCATTCTATGTGGGCATGACAACCAACAAGCTGTCTGTCTGCAGGAATGGCCACTGACAGACTGTGGCCAAGAAACAAGTGGATTATCCTGTTGCTGAAATCAATGCCCAACATGGCATCCTTCATTTGAATGACTTCCTTCACTGCCTGTGCTATATGGAACCTTCCCACCAACACCAGCTTTTCTGAACTGCACAGGTGGGAAATCTCCCTGCAGTATATCCTATGTTCCTGTAACCCTCCTGGCCTCTACCTTCATTAGTCATCGTCCTTATCCATCCAGCCCCTTCCCTGTTCACATTCCAGCACTACACAGCCTTCATTTCACCAACGCACCCAGTCTTTTCACTTCACTCCTTTTCGCTAACCTCCCCCCCCCCCCTTCCTCCACCTATCCCCTGCCCTCCGTCTAACCTCCTGACTGCACCTAGCTGCCCTAGCCCCTCTCCTACGATCCCTGTCCCTCCCCACCCCAGCCTTCTCCTTACCCCCACCCAGTTGCCACTCCCATCATGCACTGCTGTTGCTTGCAGTGTGGCTTCAGTAGCCAGTGTGTACAGTCATGCAGGAGAGAGAGAGAGAGAGAGAGAGAGAGAGAGAGAGAGAGAGAGAGAGAGAGAGAGTGTGTGTGTGTGTGTGTGTGTGTGTGTGTGTGTGTGTGTGTGTGTGTGTGTGTAGGTTTTTGTATATGGAAACTTTATCAAATTGCATAACTATGTTTCATTCTGACAGTGTATTAATGCTGTAAATATAAGCAGTTGCAGTTTACTGTAATGTACTCACCTACTTTGTCAATCTCCTGACAAATGAACAGGGCAGTGAGTATTATATGCAAATGTTTCATGTTTTTTATGTTGTATTTTCTGAATTGTTACACACCCATAAGAACCATCCCATTTATGGATCTATGGAATGAAGATGGAATCTAATCTCCAATCATTTTTTTCCCCAGGCTTGGATACCAGTTTTAATTTTTCTTTATTTAACATAAAGAAATAGCAGTATAAATGTTTCATAATTTTTGTAAGTAATAGCATTCAGTACATAAAACCTATGCCTACACATAACACTAAATATACCACTTCAGTAATAAATTAGTGACTAGAATATTATCACACTGCATCACCATTACAGTGCTTCAAAAACCTCTGCAATAAAGGAAGGTCTTTATTTTGGCTATATTTTCAGTACATACCCCTCATGAAGGTAGCCTCATGTGAAACACATGTGAAATTAGGTACCAAATTCTGTAAAAATAATACTGCACACTATTAAATGTCTCGAAGAACACTGCTACCAGTCTTTGGAATCTTCTCTAAGGTTATCATAAAATCCAAGTAGTGAACACAATGCTTTTCCAATGATAACAGCTTGTTCCATCACACATTTAATACAGGCCAGTGGTATAAATGGAATTCAATCACGAGTGGCACATATTCTTCTCTTAGTTGTTCTTCTTTGGTCGACGTCTTTTGAAAGCTGTAGCTTGTTTTAGGAGCTCTACGTTTTCATCTTCAGTAACAGGTGGTGAGTCCAGTAGTCTCCTTGGCAGCATCAAAAGTCCAAGAAGTGTCAATCCTAAAAGAAAAGTTTTTACAGACAGTATTTTTTAACACAACCCACTCACTGCCACATGACAAAATAATAAAGCTTCAGGCTCGAGCAAGAAATGTTTCTCCTCATATTTATACATTATAAAGTGATGGGCTAAGAGAGAGCACCAGAAGATGGCAGAATGGGTGAAGGTGGGCAACAGGGTAGTGGCAGAACTCTGGCACCTGCCAAACACAACCTACTTCAGTCCCATCCCAGACAGGGCTACCCATGAAAGAAGTCGCATAATATATCAACTTTGCTGCAACTTCTGTGCAGCCTTTAATTTGGGTATGATTATCAACTAGCTGTGTGCCTGAATGAATGACCCCTACCAAATTTTGACCAAAAGTAAAGTTGACCACCCAATGGCAGCATATGGATTCTCCCAACACCAGCTTTTCTGAACGGTATAAATGAGAATTGTCCCCCCCCCCCCCCCCAGTCTAATTTGATACACCTATCCATTAACCTACATCCACAGTGTTCTCTCTGTGGCCTTCCCTCCTCTGTGGCCTTCCCTTCAATGGCTGTGTGCATATACTGTATACCACCGTCTATGGCGGGTGACCTTGAGCTTCACGCTTCACGAGGCTGCCGGGCAACAAGGGCCCTAGTATTACTAGGCACGTGTTGCTGGAAAACTCAGCTTCTGGTTGCGCAATCGGGACTGATAAGGCGCGCTGTCGCTGTGCTCATGTGTGGTGGCACGAAGTTCTGATGTCATGTTGCTTGATAACTGTGTCTTGAGGCAGCAGCATTCTCATTTGACTCGAGGCAGCCGCACGAAGCACACAGCCATGCCTTACCGTCGCAGAAGATACTACAGGAGGCAAAGGATGCTAGTATATAAAACCATGGACACTTTCGGTTTTGTTCCTAATAATGTTGTTCAAGAAGAGCTTCTGAGTGGTCCTATCACATTTGTTGGATGTAAGATTAATTTTTCATGTACTACTACCGAAGTAGTACTCCTCTTTTTATTTTATCTTGTACCAAATGAGATTTCTCCTGCCTGCACTTGAGTGAGCACACTGTTCACACATCCTATCCTATTCCTTAGCAGTCTCTTCCTATCCTAGCTATTGCCCTCCCTTCTCTTTGCAGCACATTTTCTGAAACCATAGCTACAAGTCCAATCTTATTTATGTGCCTGTCTACCACTTAGTGCCTCAACTGTATGATCCTACCACAGCTGGAAGCATGTGTCTCTGAATAGTGTATAACAGAAATCCCTATATGTAACTATGTAGCTGAAGAGCTGTCATTTAGAAACAATTTTTTGAAGGTACTGAAAGGCAGTTGTTAGTGTGCGTAGTAACCTATAACTTTGTGTAAATATTTTTGACGTGATTCCCAATTATATTCTTACTACACATTATTGAGGAATGAATTATTTGTTAATATGGTGTCAAATGCTTTAAATTATTTTTGCAGAATTGTTTACTGAGTGCAAGCATGCAAGGCAAACTTTCCTCATCAAAATCAAGTCGCAAATAATACAAAAGAAGTTGGCTTATAACATACGATTTCCATTTCAAACTCTAATTCTAATCAATCTACAGGCACAAACAAATTTTTAAGATGTCACTGGCTTTTCCTTATACTCTACGCTTATCTACATAGACATCCACATCCATACTCCGCAAGCCACCTGGCGGTGTGTGATGGAGGGTACTTTGAGTACCTCTATTGGTTCTCCCTTCTGTTCCAGTCTCGTATTGTTCGTGGAAAGAAAGATTGTCAGTATGCCTCTGTGTGGGCTCTAATCTCTCTGATTTTATCCTCAGGTCGCTTCGCGAGATATACGTAGGAGGGAGCAATATACTGCTTGACTCCTCAGTGAAGGAATGGTCTCGAAACTTCAACAAAAGCCCGTACCAAGCTATGGAGTGTCTCTCCTGCAAAGTTTTCCACTGGAGTTTATCTATCATCTCCGTAACGCTTTTGCGATAACCAAATGATCCTGTAACGAAGCGCGCTGCTCTCCGTTGGATCTTCTCTATCTCCTCTATCAACCCTACCTGGTACTGACCCCACACTGGTGAGAAATATTCAAGCAGTGGGCGAACAAGTGTACTGTAACCTACTTCCTTTGTTTTCCTTAGGACTCTTCCAATGAATCTCAGTCTGGCACCTGCTTTACCGACAATCAACTTTATATGATCATTCCATTTTAAATCACTCCTAATGCCTACTCCCAGATAATTTATGGAATTAACTGCTTCCAGTTGCTGACCTCCTATATTGTAGCTAAATGATAAAGGATCTTTCTTTCTATGTATTCGCAGCACATTTCACTTGTCTACATTGAGATTCAATTGCCATTCCCTGCACCATGCGTCAATTCATTGCAGATCCTCCTGCATTTCAGTACAATTTTCCATTGTTACAACCTCTCGATATACCACAGCATCATCCGCAAAAAGCCTCAGTGAACTTCCGATGTCATCCACAAGGTCATTTATGTATATTGTGAATAGTAACGGTCCTACGACACTCCCCTGCGGCACACCTGAAATCACTCTTACTTCGGAAGACTTCTCTCCATTGAGAATGACATGCTGTGTTCTGTTATCTAGGAACTCTTCAATCCAATCACACAATTGGTCTGATAGTCCATATGCTCTTACTTTGTTCATTAGATGACTGTGGGGAACTGTATCTAACGCCTTGCAGAAGTCAAGAAACACGGCATCTACTTGGGAACCTGTGTCTATGGCCCTCTGAGTCTCGTGGACGAATAGCTCGAGCTAGGTTTCACACGATCGTCTTTTTCGAATTCCATGCTGATTCCTACAGAGTAGATTTCTAGTCTCCAGAAAAGTCATTGTACTCGAGCATAATATGTGTTCCAAAATTCTACAACTGATCGACATTAGAGATATAGGTCTATAGTTCTGCACATCTGTTCGACATCCCTTCTTAAAAATGGGGATGACCTGTGCCCTTTTCCAATCCTTTGGAACGCTACGCTCTTCTAGAGACCTACGGTACACCGCTGCAAGAAGGGGGGCAAGTTCCTTCGCATACTCTGTGTAAAATCGAACTCTTATCTCATCAGGTCCAGCGGCCTTTCCTCTTTTGAGCGATTTTAATTGTTTCTCTATCCCTTTGTCGTTTATTTCGATGTCTACCATCTGTGTGACAATCTAGAGAGGGAACTACAGTGCAGTCTTCCTCTGTGAAACAGCTTTGGAAAAAGACATTTAGTATTTCGGCCTTTAGTCTGTCATCCTCTGTTTCAGTACCATTTTGGTCACAGAGTGTCTGGACATTTTGTTTTGATCCAGCTACCGCTTTGACATAAGACCAAAATTTCTTATGGTTTTCTGCCAAGTAAGTACATAGAACTTTACTTTCGAATTCATTGAACGCCTCTCACATAGCCCTCCTCACATTACATTTCGCTTCATGTAATTTTTGTTTGTCTGCAGGGCTTTGGCTATGTTTATGTTCTGACGATCTTGCTTGGCACATACTCATCTAATGCATATTGTATGATGGTTTTGAACTTTGTCCACTGATCCTCAACAATATCTGTACTTGAGACAAAACTTTTGTGTTGAGCCATCAAGTACTCTGAAATCTGCTTTTTGTCAATTTTGCTAAACAGAAAAATCTTCCTGCCTTTTTTAATATTTCTATTTACGGCTGAAATCATTGATGCAGTAACCGCTTTATGATCGCTAATTCCCTGTTCTGCATTAACTGTTTCAAATAGTTCGGGTCTGTTTGTCACCAGAAGGTCTAATATGTTATCGCCATGAGTTGGTTCTCTGTTTAAGTGCTCAAGATAGTTATCAGATAATGCACTTAAAAAGATTTCACTGGATTCTTTGTCCCTGCCACCCGTTATAAATGTTTGAGTCTCCCAGTCTATATCCAGCAAATTAAAATCCCACCCACAACTATAACATGGTCGGGAAATCTACTTGAAATATTTTCCAAATTGTCCTTCAGGTGCTTTGCCACAAGAGCTGCTGAGCCAGAGGGCCAATAGAGACATCCAATTACCATGTTTGAGCCTGCTGTAACCGTGACCTTCACCCAAATTATTTCACATTTCGGATCTCCGCCAATTTCCTTTGATACAATTGTACTTTTTATCGCTATAAACACGCCTCCCCCTTCACTGTCCAGCCTGTCCCTGCGGTATACATTCCAATCTGAGTTTAGAATTGCATTGCTATTTACATCTGGTTTCAGCCAACTTTCTGTCCCTAGTACTATGTGGGCATTGTGACCGTTTATTAATGAGAGCAGTTCTGGGACCTTTCTATAGACGCTCCTGCAATTTACTATTAGCAGATTCATATTGTTATTCCCTGTTGCGTTTTGCCTAGTACTACCTTGTCACGTCTCAGGAGGTGTCTTGTCGCGCCTAGGGAGGGAATTCTCTAACCTAAAAAACCCACATGTGCACTCCACATGTACTCCGCTACCCTTGTAGCCGCTTCCTGCGCGTAGTGCACACCTGACCTATTCAGGGGGACCCTACATTTCTCCACCCGATAGCGGAGGTCGAGAAATTTGCACCCCAGATCTCCACAGAATCGTCTGAGCCTCTGGTTTAAGACTTCCACTCGACTCCAAACCAGAGGACCACGATCGGTTCTAGGAACGATACTGCAAATAGTTAGCTCTGATTCCACCCTGCGAGCGAGGCTTTCCGCCTTCACCAACTCCACCAACCGCCTGTCTGAACTGAGGATGACCTCTGAACCCAGACTGCAGGAGTCATTGGTGCCAACATGAGCAACAACTTGCAGTCAGGTGCACCCAGTGCTCTCTATCGCCGCCGGCAGGGCCTCCTCCACATCTCGGATGAGACCCGCCGGCAAGCAGACAGAGTAGACACTGGCCTCCTTCCCCGACCTTTCCACTATCTCCCTAAGTGGCTTCATCATTGTTGATACTCCCAATCACTAATAAACCCCTCCCCCCGTGTGCCTGCACGGCCCTTGCTGAAGAAGTGGCCACATGTCCACTCACAGGCTGAGCAGGCGATGCCACACGGCCAGCCTCCACATTGACACTCCACCTCGTGCGCCACTGAACCCGCCACTCCCCTTGGGGAGAGGGTGGCCCAACCGCATCTGGTACGCACAAAGATGTCTTGACAGCAGGGACCAAGGGCGAAGCGTGTAACACCTGAGGTGTACCATGCGACGCACCAGACTCCCCACTGCCGCTACACTCCGAGGCAGCAGCCTGAAGACAGCTGACCACGGCCATCAACACGTTCAGCTGTTCGCGAACAGTGGCCAGCTCCTCCTACGTCCGTACACAGCAGTCACACATCCTATCCATCCTAAGAAATGAATTTACTGTAGAGAGTTAATCAACTTTTAACTAGACTGTTAATTCACTGAAGGCGGCTGATAGCTGACTAAACTGTTACTAGACACTTCTAGTTGAAAACAATGAAAATAAGCACTACCTGTCTCTCGACTGTGTTCAAAACAAACGCTAGCACTACTGGCACTACAGCTGACTAAAGGGACTGTATCCAAAACAAACACGAAATCTATGGAACACTATTACTAGTACTCGAAAATTAAAGCTCCCTAAAAGCAAAAACACATGGAAGAAGTAATGACAAGTAAGAAAAATACAGTTAATACTTAAATTAATGTAGCTCGCTGCATGGCAGATATGAAGCATACGGCAGTTACGACGACACTGTGAAGTTCTGATTTTTACAGTCTAGAAATGTAAGTACTACAGTACTACAATTTAAGTTGTGTAAAAATGCACTGGATAGTAACATTAACATCACCTAGGGGGAAAAAAAACCGCTGTGTAATACCGTGGAATGTTATTGGGTCCCATATCAAATCCTACACCATAGCTGCAATACTTTATCCCAAAATGGGAGAATGTGTACGCACACTGATTTAAATGTGTGTTTCATAGTAGTTCGATATGAGACAAACATATTCTAATGGTGTACCTAATGCAGCAGATTATAATTTATTTTTTTAAAAAATACAGTAATATAATGGAATAAAGTAGTAACACACTAAAACGTTTTGGACAGGTCAAATAAACAGTTTCTTTTTTTTCCTTCATTTAAATACTTTACAGAATGACACAAAAAGGCCTCATGGGATGGCATGATGGGTGTCAATGAAACCATCTCTTACCTTGACGCATTGATTACAACGCATTTTGCAGTCAAACATGACAGTTCACAGTGTAATGAGCAACAGGACAACATTATTGGCGATCTCTGACACTGCTGACACCCTACGGATGCTTCAACTCTCTTCTAAGGACATTGTGAGCTAGCAACCCCACTGAACACGATTGCACCCCTTTGGAGTACAGTGTGATTCCAGTTTTTTCTCTGGGGTACACAGTGTGGAACCACAACAGACCATTCAAAAATTCAATGTAATTTGAATGTGATCGAAAGTAGCAAGGGATGCTTATGCTTTTCCAGCCCTCCTGTTTTACACACTCCTGTGGCATTATCACAGAGGGGTGCTAAATTGACACATGTGTCCCTCTGAGTGTCCTCCAGTTCGACAATACTCTCAGTGGCACCTGCCTACATTACGTTGAGCACTTTAAAAATGTATCTCCACACAGATAACCCACGGCAGTTCCTAGCTGCCTGCTAGTAGGCCTGCCAATATAGGGAGGTGTCATGTGGTTGCCTACCTGCAGGCATCTAGGTTGCTCGTCATAGGTTTTCTCTGTGCAGGTACATCATTTTAAAGTGCTCAACAACGGGGGGAGAGGGGGGGGTGGGAGCAGCATGTTGCTGAACTGGAGGGAGGGGGGGCAGGCCTTAGAGAGACACTTCATCATTTTATTCATGCATGTGTCAGTGTCACATCATGATCATGCCAAAGGAGGGCACAGAACAGGAGAGCTGAAAAAGCTTAATCCGTGAGGTGTCAGCAATGTCAAAGTTTGTCAAGAATATTATCCTGCTGCTCAACGCACTTTGAACTGCCATTTTTGATCGCAAAATGTGTGGGAATCTACACTTCAAGGAGTTACATTGGTAGTTACATTGTCCTTTGCCACCCTCAGGCTTTATGTATAGATTCTGAGCAGAAGTGTGTCTGAAATATTTTTCTTGACCACACGTAAGAAAACTACACGATTTCAACGCTGGGTTTCATCTTTCTAATCTCTATAATGGAGACATCAAAATAAGGGGTGAAATGTGGGTAAGAGGGGGTGCGACTATCTTACCATCCTGTAACATGTCCATGGTGGCACTGGGAGCAA
Organism: Schistocerca serialis cubense; assembly: GCF_023864345.2. NCBI lineage: Eukaryota > Metazoa > Arthropoda > Insecta > Orthoptera > Acrididae > Schistocerca > Schistocerca serialis. Next base: position 1,009,976,368 of record NC_064640.1, read on the forward strand.
TTGTGGTGAAATTTGATGCCAATGTAAAGTCATTAACCAACCTTACACCTCACATGAACTTCTGAACTTGACTTATTTTTCACATGAGTCAACATCTTGCTGCCTGAAGCCTTGCTGAGTCAGAGGGTGATGTCGCAGGGTGCCATGCTTTTGCATCATTACAGAGGCATTGTAGGCACTTGTGAGCTTAATTTCAAACTTATCACCGCAGTGGGAAATGACTACGGAGTTTCCAAAATGTGATCCTTTAATTCCATTATGCAGTGTACTTATACAGGAAAAGATAACCAACTAGGCAAATAAAAACATAAAATGTGAGCAAACAATTTCAGTTACTTTTTGAGGAGTCATGAAGGCACCTTACATAACAAATCTGGCACTACACAATTCAGTTTCTCTCACTTTCTAAAACAAAAATAAACCTTCTGTGTATATAAACTTTGAGTTCCTGGAAACATCCCTCCAAAGTGCCCACAACAAACTGCCCAAGACAGTATACTGGAGTCACTTTACTACAAGGCTGCACTAATGCTTACAATCTGAAGGAGGGTAATATAAAAAAGATGTGTACTGTATGGAAAAGTGAGAATTTTCATTGCTTTTTCAATAGCTGTGAACCTTGAATAAGGAAATGAGCCATATATTTCAAATATCTGAAAATGTTGACTACATGTGGCTCATGACATAACACTCCGATTTAGAAATTTAAAAACGAAATGTGTCTACTGCTCTGCACAAGTGATAAGACAATTGCACTTCTGAAATGTGTCATGTCCTGACACAGGATACAGGGAAGTTTGGGAGTTTGTGAGTAGTCTCCAATTTCCGGCAGTGAGGAACAAATGCAGAAAGACAAATTATCAATGAAGGCAGGTTGATGACTTGGATCAGCGCCAAACAATGTCACAGGGTACCTGAAAGAGATGCAAATTCTTGGACTCGACAGGATGCTTGCAGTAGGAGACATGGAATTCAGGTGTCTGACTAACACTATTTATTTTCAATCAGACTAACTAATACAATGAAGGCTAATTGTAAAGATTTTTTCCTAATGTTGCACAACAGAAGTCAGTGTCTGAAGCCATGGGGGCAGGTGCTAACAGACTGAGTGAACACTAGTAGCATGTTAAGTACAAACTTGAGAGCAGCACTCCGAGTGAGGAAAACAGACATGTTGGAGCTTACCGAGGCTGGCCACGAGCGACACTGAGTCTGTGCCTCAGCGATCTGACCGAGAACTCCTCTGAATACAAAAACGTGGGTTTTTAAAGAATCACAGTGGCACACCATTTCTCCCTTCCTATAGTCGACTCACCAATCCACTGGCACTTAACAAGCTTTGGTCAATCCGGCAAATCTCTCTGCACCTCCAGGGCACCCCTAGCCCATCACATTTAGATTCCTCCCTTCTCCTACTCAGTAGGTAGGGGTGCTTCTGGATTTTACATTAACTAACTCCAAGTTTGGTATCAAAAGTGTTCTGCTGAAAGATAAACGTCACTGCCATGCCTATTATGGCCAACAACAACAGTGTTTTATGTCACTTGGTCCTGCCTTCCATCCTCCTGTGGGTGGGGACTGCTGTAGTAGCACTCTAACCTGTGTAAATCCACCTATGTTGCAGTTCTCAGGAGCAAGTATCAAGCTTGCTGCCTCTACTAGGATGCGCCTTTCCGTGGGCATCATCTACAGCGACGCCTTACAACAGCAGCTAGGCTGTGGATGGAGTTACCAGTTAATTCTCTGAAGTGAAACTTCTCCCTTGGGACAGCTGCCCAGAGCGTCTGCAGTTTGCAGGGCTCTAATGTTACTATTTATCTCCAGTAACCTAAATGCAACCACTTTTGCCTGTTCTGTGCACTGTTTTTTCTTTTTTTTTGGGTTTAAGGGCGCTCAACTACTGAGGTCATTAGCGCCCAGTCACAATTGTTAGAGCAAATAGAATATAGTAAAACTCAAGGGGGGGGGGGGGGGCACCAGAAAGTTCTTACAAAGATGCAGATAAAATAAGTGAAGGAGTTAGATGTCTTTGGACAAGCCAGTCAAAGTAATGAAACGAAGAACACGAGCACCTGCTCGAGCGTCATCAGCTAAAATATCCTGTAAAGTAGATGGTAGAGACAGGACAACACGAGATTGACTAAAACGGGGACACGACAATAAAACATGGCGCACTATTAATGCATGACCACAAGGGCACTGCGGGGCTGGGTCACCGGCGAGCAGGTAGCGGTGGCTAAACCAGCAATGCCCAATTCGCAACCTGGTCAGAAGGACCTCTTCTCGCCGAGATGGACGGGAGGAGGTTGTCCAAGCAGTTGGGAACGGTTTTACTGCCCGGAGCTTGTTTCCTTGAAGTGATGACCAAGTATCCCACCACAAAGACACAAACAACCCCACTAACGTCAGATGACGGGACACAATGGAATGGGAGGCTGGCCGAGACAGGAGGACTGCAGCATCAGCAGCCTCATTCCCAGGCACTCCTACATGGCTGGGAACCCACAGAAAGCTGACAAGAGAGCCATCAGCAGCAGAAGAATGGAGGGACTGCTGGATCTGTTGCACCAAGGGATGGACCAGATATGGAGCTCCAAGACTCTGAAGAGCACTGAGTGAATCAGAGCAGAGTACATACGATGAGTGGCGGTGGCGGCGGGCATACTGAACGGCCTGATGGAGAGCAAAAAGCTCGGCCGTAAAACTGGAACACTGGTCAAGGAGCCAGTATTTAAAGGTGCCGGCCCCGACGACAAAGGCACAGCTGACACCATAGTCAGTTTTGGAGCCATCAGTGTAAATAAAGGTGTGACTGGCAAGTCACGCACGAAGTTCGACAAACCATGAGCAATACACTGCAGCCGGAGTACCCTCCATCGGGAGCGAGCTGAGGTCGAGATAAATATGAACCGGAGCCTGGAGCCACGGTGGTGTCGGGCTCTCACCCTCTCTGAAGGTGGTAGTGAGGGCAAAATCCAAGTGTCGAAGCAGGCGACGAAAGCGGACTCCAGGGCGCAGCAGGGCAGACACATACAACCCATACTGATGGTCGAGAGAATCGGCGAAGAAGGACTGATAAGAGGGGTGGTCGGGCATTGACAACAGCTGGCAGGCATACCGACAAAGCAGTACGTCACGCCGGTAGGTCAATGGTAATTCGGCAGCTTCAGCATAAAGACTCTCGACGGGACTAGTGTAGATTGCTCTGGTCGCAAGACGTAACCCCCAATGGTGGATGGAGTTGAGACGGCGTAAGAGGGACGGCCGAGCAGACGAGGCTCCCATAATCCAGCTTTGAACAGACTATGGACCGATACAAGCGAAGCAGGACAGTGCGATCCGCTCCCCAAGATGAACCACTAAGAACTCTGAGGACATTAAGGGAACGTGTACAACGGGCAGCCAAATAAGAGACGTGCGGAGACCAACAAAGTTTCCTGTCCAGTGTGAGCCCTAGATACTTAGTTGTTTCCACGAATGGGAGAACAACGGGACCGAGATGTAAGGATGGCGGAAGGAACGCTTTATATCGCCAAAAGTTGATGCAAACCGTCTTCTCTTCAGAGAACCGGAAGCCATTTGCCACACTCCATGAGTATAGGCTGTCTAGACAACGCTGAAGGCAGCGCTCCAGGAGGCATGTTCTCTGGGCACTGCAGTAGATCGCGAAGTCATCGACAAAAAGAGAGCCTGAGACATTAGGTGGAATACAATCCATAATTGGATTGATCGCTATGGCAAAAAGGGCTACGCTCAAGACAGAGCCCTAAGGCGCTCCGTTCTCCTGGAGGAAGACGTCGGACAATACGGAACCCACACGTACCCTAAACTTGCGATCTGTTAAAAAGGAATCAATAAAAAGGGGCAGGCGACCGCGTAGACCCCACCTGCGCATAGTGCAGAGGATACCTCCTCTCCAACAGGTATCATAAGCCTTCTCCAAATCGAAGAAGAACACGGCTACCGTCTGGCGCTTTCGCAAAAAGTTGTTCATGATGAATGTTGACAGGGTCACAAGGTGGTCAACAGCGGAGCGGCGGCGACGAAAGCTGCATTGAACATTGGTAAGTAGCCGTTGAGATTCAAGAATCCAAACTAACCGAGCGTTAACCATGCGCTCCATCACCTTACAGACACAGCTTGTAAGAGAAATGGGGCGGCAACTAGAAGGAAGGTGTCTATCCTTCCCGGGTTTGGGTATAGGAACAACGACGGCGTCACGCCAACGCATGGGGACGTGACCTTCGGTCCAGACGCGATTGTAGGTACGAAGAAGGAAGCTTTTGCCTGCCGGAGAAAGGTGGGCCAGCATCTGAACGTGAATGGCATCTGGCCCCGGAGCAGAGGACCGGGACAGTGCAAGTGCACGTTCGAGTTCCCACATAGTAAAGGGGGCATTATAATTTTGCAGATTCAGCGAGTGGAAGGAAGGTCGCCGAGCCTCTTCTGCCTCTTTCCTGGGAAGGAAGGCAGGGTGGTAATGGGTGGAGCTTGAAACCTCCGTGAAAAAGCGGTCGAAGGCGTTGGAGACATCCACAGAATCAACAAGGACCTCAGTACCTGAAGTCAGGCCAGGTACCGAGGAGTGGGCCTTAATGCCCGACAGCTGGCGCAGGCCACCCCAGACGACAAAAGAGGGAGTAAAACTGTTAAAGGAGCTGGTGAAAGAGGCCCAACAAGCTTTTTTGCTGTCTTTGATGACTCTACGGCATTGCGCTCAGAGTCGTTTGTATCCAATACAATTCGCCAACGTAGGATGGCAGCGAAAGGTGCGTAAAGCACGTCGTCGAGCACGGATAGCGTCTCTACAAGCCTCATTCCACCACGGGACGGAAACGCGACGTGAAGAAGAGGTAGTACGAGGAATGGAATGTTCGGCAGCATTGATGATAACAGCCGCGAGGTATTCGACCTGACTGTCACAACTGAGAAAATCGTGGTCCGGAAAGGTCACCAGGGAGGAGTAAAGTCCCCAGTCAGCTTTCGGTATGTTCCAGCTCGAAGGACGTGGGGATGGGGTGTGGTGCAGGAGACGAACGACACAGGGGAAGTGGTCGCTCGAATAGGTGTCAGAAAGGACATACCACTCCAACCGACGGGCAAGAGTGGTAGAACAGATCGAGAGGTCCAAGTGGGAGTAGGTATGAGTAGAGTCCGAGAGGAAAGTCGGGGCGCCAGTATTGAGAAGGCAAGATTGAGATGGTTGAAGACATCTGCCAAGAGGGAGCCTCTCTGACAGGATGCAGGAGAGCCCCAAAGGGGATGATGGGCATTGAAGTCGCCAAACAATAAAAACGGCGGAGGAAGCTGAACAAGCAGGTGCATCATGTCAGCCCGACTAACTGCGGATGACGATGGAGCATAGACGGTACAAACGGAAAAAGTAAAAGCAAAAAGAGTAATACGAACAGCTATTGCTAGGAGTGGGGTGGTCAATGGGATGGGATGGTAATAGACATCGTCCCGAACGAGCAACATGACCCCACCATGAGCTGGAATACCGTCCACAGGGGTGAGGTCAGACCGCTCCGAGGTATAGTGGGTAAAAGCAAGACGGTCAGTTGGGCGCAACTTGGTTTCCTGGAGACCAAGGACGAGCGGACAGTGCAGGCGGAGGAGCAGTTGTAATTCCTCCCGATTAGATCGAATACCTCTTATGTTCCAATGTAACAAAGCCATCGCTAGTCAGAAAAAAGGGGGAACGAAACGGGTGAAGAGCTGGTCACCTCGACGGCCGCAGAGGGCCAGGTTTCGAGGGAACAACGCTACAACCGGCAGGAGGCGGATCCTGTTCCATCGAGTCGTTGCCAGCTGCGGCCGCTTTCCCGGGTTGCGTAGGAGGGGCAGCATCATTCGCCGACGAGAGGCCAGCTGAGCGCCTGGCAGCAGAGCGTCCCGGCGAAACTGAGGACGGCCGGGAGCAGCGACTCATGGATGGAGCGTCAGACGAAACGCGCCGGGGTGGAGAGGGGGATAAAGACTTCTTCTTGGAGGCCTTCTGGGAAGTCCGATGAGGCATGGGGATGGTGGGCTGGACCCGAAGAAGGTCCTCACGCGCGGGGTCCATTTTGGAACGCCGGACCTCGGAAGCCGGGGTCCAGAACGTTTCCCCGATGGACACCTGAGAAGAGGATCGCTTCTCAGGCGGCGGAGGGGGAGGAGGAGGAAGGGTGGCCCCTGGGGCAGAGGGGGCAGGGGCCGCGAGGGAGGAGGATTTGGAAGGGAGGGATTTGGGAGGCGGAGGCATAGACCCTGGATGGGGTGAGGAGGTGGAGGGGGGACAGGATAGGGGTGAGGATACTGGGGAAGGAGCGGACACGACTGAGGCAAACGAAGTTGTCAACGTCACGGGAAGGAGGCGGTCATACTTTTTCCTGGCCTCAGAATAAGAGAGGCGATTCAAAGTTTTTAATTCTTTGATCTTCTTCTCCATCTGATACGCGGGGCAGTCTAAAGATCTAGGCAAGTGGATGCCAGGACAATTGACGCACCAAGGTGGTTGGGTGCATGTATGTTCCTCACGAAGAGGACGTCCACAATCGCCACAAAGGGGCTCAGCCTCACACCATCACGACATGTGCCCAAAGCGTAAACACCGAAAGCAGCGCATAGGAGGCGGGACGTAAGGTCGCACGTCGCACCGGTAGCACATCACCTTTACCTTCTCCAGGAGAACGTCCCCCTCGAAGGCGAGGATAAAGGCCCTGGTGTCGATGCGACGGTCTTTGGGGCTGCGCTGGACTCGCCGGACGAAATGCACGCCTCGGCGCTCCAGGTTGGCCCTGAGCTCCTCATCAGATTGCAGCAGGAGGTCCCGATTAAAAATACCCCCTGCGTCCTATTCAGTGCCAGATGCGGGACAATGGACACTGGGATGTCCCCTAGTCGGTCGCACGCCTGGAGGGCCACTGACTGAGTGGCGGAGGTGGTCTTTATAAGAACGGACCCCAAACGCATTTTACTGAGAGCCTCGATTTCCCTGAAGATGTCCTCGATGTGCTGGACAAAGAACATGGGCTTGGAGGTGGCGAACGTCCCCCCATCGGTCCGAGAACAGACTAAATAGCGGGGGGAAGTACTTCGCCCCAAGCCGGCGGGCCTGTCCTTCCTCCCAGGGAGTGGCCAAGGGGGAAGGGGCAGGAGAACCAGAACCAGAGACAGTACCTTTCTTTTTAAAAGACTCGGCCGCAGAGCCACCCGATACATGTTGACGTTTCATCTGCGAAACGTCCGCCCCGATACCACCCACTCCGACCAGGGGCTCTCCCCACGGGCGCCATCCTGGCAGGATGACCATTGCCGGGAGTCCTGATGCCCCAAGGAGACGGGCATCTACTCCTTGGCTGATGTGGGGAGGGTGCAGCTCAGGTATCAGCAGTACGATCCTTGTGTTGTCAGGGGGCTACAACCCAGAGGGTACATGACAACCCCACCACAACGAGCTGGCTACCGTGCTGGATTTCGGGAGCCATGGAAAGTCCATCATGATCGTAGGTGCAGATGGGGACGCACTATGAGCGTAACTTGTGCAACCCATCAGGCGTTTAGGCCCAATTTGAGGAATAGTGGGTGTGGTTACAACGCCGTTACAATGCTGAGTGCCAAGGTCTTAGTGCACTGAGGACCAGTGAGACACCACGTAAGGCGTCCTTCCCCAAAAGGCTCATACTTCTGTAGAATTTTGAAAAATGGAGGTCAAACCCCAAGGGGGACCATCACATGGAAGGCCGAAATGGTTGAAACTCCTTTTAGTCGCCTCTTACGACAGGCAGGAATACCTCGAGCCTATTCTTACCCCGGACCCGCAGGGGGGCTGTGCATTGTGTCCCTGATTTCATACCTTGGAGTGCCCTTGATGGCTCCAAATACCCTTAAGCATAACAACTTACAAGTCATTATGTCATCAATATATGACAAATGCACAAATGAAGGAAGTTTAGAGTTGATATCAATGTAGTTAGAGCTGGGGCACAAGCTCTGATCGTATAAGGACGGACAGAGAGAGGGGTGGGGGGGGGGGAGGAGGAGGGGAGAGGTGCAGGCTAGGACCTCCTTTAAAGGACCATCTTATCAGCCATCACATTACGTGATTTAGGTGAACTGCAGAAAATTTAAATTGTTAGTGTGTCTTAACCAATACACCATCTAGCTCTGTCTAACATGTACACCTGACAGCACAAAAGATGGCCGTGGCTGAAATTTGAATTATCCACCATGTAATGCAAGAGCCAATTACAGGGGGTGCAAATCTGCTCATAAAAGTAAAAAACACTTGTAATTATGAGTGTAGTAGAAGGATTAACACCATACTGACACTTAGCACAACAACACACCCTCTAAAAACATGCGAGAAAACTGTGCCACCTTATTCGTACCATTGCAGACATAGTAAAGGTACTTCATTTCATGACACAGAGTCAAGAATGGTAAGGAGTATCTAATTATCGGCAGCTGTAGCACAATGCGTTCATATCTCAGCGGCATAGTCAGTGGCCTTGCAGGCATTACCCCACTGATTTGTTTAATCTATCAAAAATTCCAAAATTAATAGAATGAACAGTTCATAATTCTTATTAAGATACCTTCGCCCCACAAAAGGGGCCTTCAACTTCATTGTATACCTGCGAACTGTGAAGAAGGGAGTCTATGAGATGGGTCATCAATCTCTCATTTTCTGCCACCTCCGCCATTGTGGCTAGGGTGATACTCCAATGGTCATCACAAGTTCTTACTGTGAGGTCAGGCCAGTTTTCTCACAAGGTCCATTTCGTCTCCGCACAGGAGGTCATTCTCCACCAGAAGTGACTCTCACTGATTTATAGCCAAAATTCTGTTACATCTTCTGTGGGAAAGCAGCTACATACCACTGAAACGTGTTTCACATTATACAATGCAGAGCTTCATAGACAACAATACTGTTGAACCAGAAGAATGTGTCGACATTTGACACAAAAAGTCTGCATGTTGCTTATTCAGTTGCAGTGACTATTTATGAACTTCTAGCTATTCCGTTAACATTCACTGTATCTTTAGATATACCAACATTTATACTTGCAGAAAAGATTTTGTGCCTTCTTGGAACATATCTAGAACTGTTTTTTGTAATTTCTGAAGTAACGTCTCCTCACCTGCATGTTCCCAAGGTAAATAGAAAAATATAGCATGTTGAATTTCATATATGTTGATACTGTACTGGACTAACTCTCATTGTGATTTCTGTCGGTCAATTTTTGTGGTGTCAAGTGTAAATAATAGGAATTAATACAGGGAAAAAGTTGTAATTTTAAAATAATTTTTATCTAAAAACCATTTTAGGAATGCAAAGCTGTGACAATTATAATTTCTGACAGAAATACAAAGTTTTATACTGAATGGGCTTGATTCGTTACTAATAAAGGGTGTCCCAGGAGGAACGGTAAATATTCAAGAATGTGACAGAAATGATCATTCAAAGCAAAAAAGTCTAGCAAACACTGTCTGTAAAATGCATACCATAAGAGCTATGAGCACTACTACTGATACTTTGAAATAATATCTTCTACTGCATGCTCTTTGGTTTTTGTATTTTGAGAGGTGGTAGTATGGACCAAAACAAGAAAAAAAATGGCCAGTAAACATGGGCTCTAATGTGAACACCTTAAAAGCTATGAACAGTTGTTCATCTTCACCACTGTGAAACTCATCTCTTCTACTGAACAATGTTCGTAGCTCTTAAAGATATACATTTTAGAGACCATGTTTACCAGACATTTTTCTTTCAAATGATCATTCCTGCCACATCTTTGAATACTGGTCATTCCTCCTGAGAGATCCTGTATGTTTTCCATCAAGATGATATGCCCGATAATTAAATTCTAAGGACTTCAAACTTTACATGCCACACAAAATCTGATTGAAGTTATTCTTACCATTAAGCACACATGGAAAGATGATGTAAAATGTTAATGCAGTTGAATGAAAGTAAAGTACTTCTGAGCCGCACATTAGGAGTGTGATCAACAGCACACACATTCCCATACTGACCACTCTGCAAAACAACAACTAGTTTTCATATAAACATTAGGATCAATTAGAAGCTAAGCGAATATTTTAATTAAACAAAATGTTTAATCTTACATGATTTATGAAGTGTACTTACGGCTTGTAATGAATAAAGAGTGTGCAATGAATTAAGGTGATGGCTTTAAGCACTGAATAAATACCAAGAATTCTCGACAGTAGAGGATCATCTGAAATTCAAACAGAAAAAGCTGGTGTTATTCAACTGTTTCTTTAAAGTAAAACCTGAAGGGAGGTATCTGCCGAATTTTGAAAGAGCAGAAGACACAGGTACAATGTAGCACAAAATCAGCAATGCTGTAGAACCTACATGAGATGTGCAAGTGCTATTGATCAGAATTTCTGGCCACACCTGGTTTAGCAACAGCAATGAGAGTGGACACTAATAACACAGTAGGGCTGCACAACATCACTTTACTCCATTTTCTTGCAGCACAACCAATGGCATTGTGCAATACCTCTGTCACTGATGATGTTATTTTTTTGTATTTCAATATTATTTACGTGATCATTAAAACATTTGAATATACTTGACATGAAAATATCATCACTGGGCACATTATGACGTACACACCCCTGTCTGTACATATTTTATCTGCCTGAAATGCTTGTTATCAACATATAAGCTTCAAAAGGGTTGCAGTGGGGTATTTCTTGGTTGTCATCTAAGAAACCACAATCCACTCGGACACAAGATTAACTTTCCTTATAAATATTACTTACAAGAAAACGTCCACTGTACGAGTTTATCATAATACCAGTTGCTGAAAGTGAAACTTTTTTCTATTCTGCTTCATCATGTACATCTAATGTATTTACAGATGGGTTTCCATCAATCTTTATCAACTACTTTTAAAAGCAAAGTGTGGCACTAATAAGACATAAAAAGAAGCCTTCAACTACAGGAGGTATCAATATCATTGCAAGGAAAAGAAAATTAAATGAATGCTTAGGACAAACAAAGAAGTAGGGCAAAAATTCATGTTACAAAGTGAAGAAATGGAAAAAATCTGACTAGTATGGAAATTAATAATTCAAATAGTAAAATTAAATCTATCTAAGCAACAGTTAAAAAGAACAGCCAAGTAATCAGTTAAGGAGTGTGAGAATGTTATTATTGAAGACGATATTCAAATACGACATTATAGAAGTCAGGTACATCTACATCTACATCTACATTTATACTCCGCAAGCCACTCAACAGTGTGTGGCAGAGGGCACTATACGTGCCACTGTGATTACCTCCCTTTCCTGTTCCAGCCGTGTATGGTTCGCGGGAAGAACGACTGACGGAAAGCCTCTGAGCGCGCTCGAATCTCTCTAATTTTACATTCGTGATCTCCTCATGAGGTATAAGTATGGGGAAGCAATATATTCGATACCTCATCCAGAAACGCACCCTATTGAAACCTGGACAGCAAGCTACACCGCGATGCAGAGCGCCTCTCTTGCAGAGTCTGCCACTCGAGTTTGCTAAACATCTCCATAATGCTATCACGCTTACCAAATAACCCTGTGACAAAACGCGCCACTCTTCTTTGGATCTTCTCTATCTCCTCTGTCAACCTCACCTTGTACAGATCCCATACTGATGAGCAATACTCAAGTATAGGTCGAACGAGTGTTTTGTAAGCCACCTCCTTTGTTGATTGACTACATTTTCTAAGGACTCTCCCAATGAATCTCAACCCGGCACCCGCCTTACCAACAATTAATTATATATGATCATTCCACTTCAAATCGTTCTGCACACATACTCCCACATATTTTACAGAAGTAACTGCTACCAGTGTTTGTTCTGCTATCATATAATCATACAATAAAGGATCCTTCTTTCTATGTATTCGCAATACATTACATTTGTCTATGTTAAGGATCAGTTGCCACTCCCTGCACCAAGTGCCTATCCACTGCAGATCTTCCGACATTTCGCTGCAGTTTTCTAATGCTGCAACTTCTCTGTACACTACAGCATCATCCGTGAAAAGCCGCATGGAACTTCCGACACTATCTACTAGGTCATTTATGTATATTGTGAAAAGCAATGGTCCCATAACACTCTCCTGTGGCACGCCAGAGGTTACTTTAACGTCTGTAGACATCTCTCCATTGAGAACAACATGCTGTGTTCTGTTTGCTAAAAACGCTTCAATCCAGCCACACAGCTGGTCTGATATTCCATAGGGTCTTACTTTGTTTATCAGGCGACAGTGTGGAACTGTATCGAACGCCTTCCGGAAGTCAAGGAAAATGGCATCTACCTGGGAGCCTGTATCTAATATTTTCTGGGTCTCATGAACAAATAAAGCAAGTTGGGTCTCACACGATCGCTGTTTCCGGAATCCATGTTGATTCCTACAGAGTAGATTCTGGGTTTCCAGAAATGACATGTTACGACTTATCTTAAAAGAAAGATTAAGGAAAGGCAAACCTACGTTTCTAGCATTTGTAGACTTAGAGAAAGCATTTGACAATGTTTACTGGAGTACTCTCTTTCAAATTCTAAAGGTGGTAGGGGTAAAATACAAGGAGCGAAAGGCTATTTACAATTTGTAGAGAAACCAGATGGGAGTTATAAGAGTCGAGGGACATGAAAGGGAAGCAGTGGTTGGGAAGGGAGTGAGACAGGGTTGTAGCCTCTCCCCGATGTTATTCAATCTGTATATTGAGCAAGCAGTAAAGAGAACAAAGGAAAAATTCGGAGTAGGTATTAAAATCCATGGAGAAGAAATAAAAACTTTGAGGTTCACCAATGACATTGTAATTCTGTCAGAGACAGCAAAGGACTTGGAAAAGCAGTTGAACGGAATGGACAGTGTCTTGAAAGGAGGATATAATATGAACATCAACAAAAGCATAACTAGGACAATGGAATGTAGTCAAATTAAGTCAGGTGATGCTGAGGGAATTAGATTAGGAAATGGGACACTTAAAGTAGTAAAGGAGTTTTGCTATTTGGGGAGCAAAATAACTGATGATGGTCGAAGTAGAGAAGATATAAAATGCAGACCGGCAATGGCAAGGAAAGCGTTTCTGAAGAAAAGAAATTTGTTAACATCAAGTATACATTTAAGTGTCAGGAAGTCACTTCTGAAAGTATTTGTATGAAGTGTAGCCATGTACGGAAGTGAAACATGGACGATAAATAGTTTGGACAAGAAGAGAATAGAAGCTTTCGAAATGTGGTGCTACAGAAGAATGCTGAAGATTAGATAGGTAGATCACATAACTAATATGAGGTATTGAATAGAATTGGGCAGAAGAGGAGTTTGTGGCACAACTTGACAAGAAGAAGGGACCGGTCGGTAGGACATGTTCTGAGGCATCAAGGGATCACAAATTGAGCATTGGAGGGCAGCGTGGAGGGTAAGAATCGTAGAGGGAGACCAACAGATGAATACACTAAGCAGATTCAGAAGGATGTAGGTTGCAAAATTTCTGAGAGACAAAGAAGCTTGCACAGGATAGGGTAGCATGGCGAGCTGCATCTAACCAGTCTCAGGACTGAAGACCACAACAACAGCAACATTTACTTCCATATTCAAGGATCCTGCAATGGCCTTATGATCACTGATTCCCTGTTCTGCGCTTACAGCGTCGAAAACTTCGGGTCTGTTTGTTATCAGCAGGTCCAAGATGTTATCTCCACAAGTCGGTTCTCTGTTTAATTGCTCGAGGTAATTTTCGGATAGTGCACTCAGTATAATGTCACTCGATGCTCCGTCCCTACCACTCGTCCTAAACATCTGAGTGTCCCAGTCAATATCTGATAAATTGAAATCTCCACCTAAGACTATAACATGCTGAGAAAATTTATGTGAAATGTATTCCAAATTTTCTCTCAGTTGTTCTGCCACTAATGCTGCTGAGTCGGGAGGTCGGTAAAAGGAGCCAATTATTAACCTAGCTCGGTTGTTGAGTGTAACCTCCACCCATAATAATTCACGGGAACCATCCACTTCTACTTCACTACAGGATAAACTACTACTAACAGCGACAAACATGCCACCACCGATTGCATGCAATCTATCCTTTCTAAACACCGTCTGTGCCTTTGTAAAAATTTCGGCAGAATTTATCTCTGGCTTCAGCCAGCTTTCCGTACCTATAACGATTTCAACTTTGGTGCTTTCTACCAGCGCTTGAAGTTCCGGTACTTTACCAATGCAGCTTCAACAGTTTACAATTACAATACCGATTGCTGCTTGGTCCCCGCATGTCCTGAATTTGCCCCACGCCCTTTGAGGCGACATATTTAGTAACCAATTCCTGGAAGTAGCTCAGAAGATGAAATAGACAGTTCAAAGGATAATACAACAGAACATATGTAAGAAGCATTGACATTGCCACATACATGGTGAAATCATAATTACTACATGATGTCCCACAGAAATCAGGCACAAAACATAGCAAGAAGAATAGCAAAGGTGAAACAGACATAAAAAGTAACAAAGTACTGTGAAGTGGATTAGTGTGCTGGCCAGAAACAGCTGCAGGCCTCCCGATGCTACGCCTGCAGCAGGATGTCCACTTCTGCAACTGACTGGCGGTCTTCCTGTCACTAGAGAAAACATGTGAATTGCTACACAGAGCCACACACTGCACCAGTTTCAGTACACCCAGCCCATATCTTGCTTGCTGACCAGTAAGGGCCAGCTGGGCTGAGTGCAACCCACTGCGCCAGAGACAGTGGGATAACAGGCCAGCCTGTCGCTCACTAGGCCACTGTGCTATCCACTGTAAACTGATTCACCACCTTAGCTCATTGCCTGTGTTGCAGCACATCTCGCATCTGCCTGCAATCTCCTGTAACTTGCAGAGGAGACGAGGTGACTTTGACAACATGTACTGCTTGATTCCTACTGTGTGTCAATTGATTCTTACATTGTGATTATCAGTGAAGCCATGTTACACGTGCAGGCCTTCAAATCTGTCAAATGTACTTGACTTGTTCTATTTGGAAATTATCGAGCGGAAAGACATTTTGTAATTGTTATTGATCTCCTGATATAAGTAATAATAAAGAATACCAACATGGATTCTATAACAGGCTGGAGGCAAACAAAAGGTATAAACTGGCACTACCATAAAGCATGCAAACTCAAACTTTTGTTGAAACCACTGCCCTGCATATTTGATCAAGATGATGATAATAACGAAGGACAAGCAGAGGGATTTGCAGATGGGCAAAGAATGTAAGCAGCAAAGAGAACAGGCTGGCCCTGCGAGTAACCTCAGCCTGCAACCTGGCGGCTGGAGAATCGTCGGATTGGTGGGGGGTGTTAACTTGGCCTGGTGAGTTGCTCTCAACTGCAGAGTCCCGCGAGCCAACCAGGTTAACCTGTGGCCCATACAGGCTGGGCTGTGAGATAGAGGCTGGGCAAGCTGAAACTGGCATCAGGAATGACTAATGCTAAAAGACACAGAAAAAAAAAAAAAAAAAAAAAAAAAAAAAAAAAAAAAAAAAAAAAAAAAAAAAAAAAAAAACTGGAATAATAAACAATTACGAATGCAAAGACAAAAATAAAAGCATAAAAATGTTGAAAAGGGCATGAGTCAGGCCAGTCTGCTTTTCAGTCATGGCTAGACAGCCAATTCATCCTTTAATAGGTTAATTTGAAAGACTGAAGAAAAAGTGAAGGTAATGCAGCTGTAGAAAAGTAAGAGAATAAAACAACCAAAGAGAGAGAAAATTTAAGATAAACAAATGGGAGGTGGTCTCTGAAACAACACTTGTATAGTGTGGTAAGCGTGGGTTACCACCATGAGGTCCCATAGAACTTTAAGACAAAGAAGACAACAATGAGGTGTTGGTGACTGGGAGATATCATCTTTATAGTGAACTCCAGGTGAATTGAGTAACAGGTTCTTCACTGACCCTCTCAAAATCCAGGAGTTGGACAACAACTTCTTGTCTCAAGAGACCAATACCGAACCTGATTCACCAGTCATTTGAGCAACTTACACAAAACATCTGTGAAGCTGACAGGACTATGGCTGTCCATCTCAAAGATTTTTTATCTAGTTTTAAGACTGGAATAATACTACTTTCCTTCCACTGGATTGGGAACTCATCCTCACACCACATATGATTAGACTGCAAGAATGTGGTATCAGTAAACCACAGATAGGTGGTGTATTTTTGAATGTGGATTCTGTCAGGTCTCTGGCTGTAGCATGGCCAGAGGCCACAGCCCTGATGAGTTCCCATTCACTGGAAGGAGCATTATATGGTTCTAGATGCTGCTGCCATATGGCCATCTTTTGTGTAGAGGGGTGTGGAGGGGCAGTTGTCCAAAGGAGAGGGTTGTGTGAAATGCACTGCTGAGTTGTGCAATAAGAGAGGGTTAGTATGAACATTGCCTTCTCAAAAGATACCTGGAGTGCTGGTTATTAGCTGACAGCTGGTAACTTAATCTACACCTATAAAGATGACTGGAAATTGACTGTAGGAAAAAGAAAAAAAAAGGAAAAGTCATAGGAGAGCAGAAACTATGCCTGCAATATTCAGAATATTTATACATTTCTTCCACACAGAACCAATAATTTACCCAAATGAGCGTGTCACATCTGACAACTAAAAAAAAAAAAAAAATGTGTAGATGTATATAACTAAGGAAATTTGTATTGGAGGTAAGTGTGGGATGTAAAAATTGTGGAGGCAGATTTCTTTTTCATTTACATCAGTTTCTGTCAGGTACATTTGATGACAACTGATCTGTAGTGTAATACATTGGCTAAGTTAGGTCGGAAGATGAGTTTGGTTGAGAGTTGGCAAACCCAACAAATGTGAATATGGGATGTTAGATTTGGTGCCATGCTGATCTCTAATGTAGCCAGAGGTCAACGTTCTGTTGAAAGGTGACTAGCTGTGAGTTGGCAAACTGGTGTTGGCCCATTCATTTATTATGGGTAATATTATTATTTTCATTTTGAAGTTTACAGTTTTTGTTTCATTTTTCAGATTTTTTTTATTTTATTCTGGTTGGCTCTGAATATGTTTTCATGTATTCTATAGCTTAGAGGTACTGATCAAGAAGCCAGTTGAATAATGCACACAACAACAAAACCAAAGTCACTCAATCCCTTTATGACTACCTAACTGTTAATTTCTTGACAATGTCATCACATAATGATATGTTTGTACAACTCTACAGAGTTCTGATCAGAAGTTACAATACTGTTCATTATATAAGTTGTCAGTTTCACACATACAGTGACAAGATCCACTTAGATGCGGAACAACTAACGTCACCTTACAAATGTTAAGTAATTTTTCTGTCGTGCTTTTGCTACAGATTTATATACAAATGGGATAAACATTATAACAGAGGAAATGCTTCTATTATGCAGGATTTTTGGAAATATAAAGTGTTACCAGGCAGTGAATAACACTAATAATGCAGTCTAAAACAAACCTCAAAATGTGAGAACAGGGTGAAACAACAAATGCAACTGTTCATCTATGCAGGAGTTTCACCTAGTTTGAATACCATCACAATAAATCCCCCCCCCCATTCTCTTCAATTACAAAATATAACCAGATATCCATCCATAGGTTGCCTTGAATAAGTATTCATTGATCAGCTTGTTGACAGCTTAGTAGTAGTAGGCCACTATTTTGTATCTCAACTGTTTACTCATATATGGCTTGCTACAGTTGTTGCTAACACATTTGCCTCAAATAATATTTACTCATTCAATACCGTAACCTTTCAAAACCAACAAGGGGTGATGGAATAGAATTACAGAGAAATCTAATAAATAAATAAATAGTGTCTCGGCGCCGAGTTGTTAAATCACGATGGAAATGTTCCTAGCCTAGCATGTTTCAATAACCAGGACCTGAAATATTAAAGTAAATTTACTTAGTACTCGCGTTTGGAGATTAAAAACATGTCCCCACCAGTGAATTTGTAAGTGACGTGCGAATTTAATAAACAGCTCTATAAAATAAAGGTGCAGCTTAAACAGCTTTGACTTCACATGTGGAGTTACTCACTGTGGTCATGTTTACTTATACTCGTGGGAAGCTCTCCAATAAAGGATCGGTTTTCAATGAAGCATCGAACTGTCGTTCCCAAATCCATGAACGCCACAAACGCAATCCATCCCCGAAAAGCATACAATAGCTTTCGTTCCATATCACTTGCCATTGCTACCTACTCATTTCAGTTAGTTTTGCTTTACAAAAAATCACTCAATTTTACGGCTGCCGTCGTTCGGTGCGTGCATCGCACACCGATATCCGCGACGCTCTACAAACTGAAACTACTATGTCATGTATCTCACATATCCTCATCTTTGGAGAGCTTGAATCCCAATAGCACGTATTAAGCTGTTTTCAAATGTTGGCAGTCTCTTTAATTATCACTTAAAATAATAAAGATGACCTGCATTTTTTCAGTACTGTTTAAGCAGATTTTACGTACTTGAGAAAGGGAAAACATGACCTCGTTTGGCAGCGGGTTAGAAGAAGAACTGATTGAAGAACACTCAGTTTCGTTAATTATACTGTTTATTCTTTGTGCTTTTGTGGGCATATTTGTCGGTTTTTTTGCAAGCTGGTTTAATATCATATATATTTGGTTGCACAAGGTAACTATGAAAACGTAGCGTTCTTAGAAGTAAGTGTTTCATATATTTGCGCTCCGAATAATATAAGAGTAGGAACCATACCGCCTCATTTAAATGAACAGTCCACCGATTAGTTGGTTTTAAGTTGGATGAATAGAATTTTCATGAAGTGTTGTATGTGATAGTGAAGGACTGGTGATGAAAACATTACTATTGCTGCTATGCGATTGTAATTTCACGTTACTGAGCATGACGTAGGATTCAGGGGCGCATGCAGACAATCCTTCATTGAAATAAATAATTACAGTACTTATCGTGAAGTCTTTAGTGACACTGTATCACGAATTTCTTAACTGCCCCAAAAGTTGTCGCTACGAATTGTTGTAGATAACAAACACGAGAAAAATGAATAAGCCATGGGAATAAACAGCAATGATTGTAGTAATAAGAGTGCTGTAAATATTATAAATAACTTATACTGCTGCATCTCGTTTGTGAATTGATGAATGTGTGGGCTATTAGCCATTGTAATAGCTTAGAATATAAGTTAATAGACAGCCAGTTTCCTTTACATAATAAAAATACAGAAATCCTAGTGAAATATCAGAGTTGTTTTGTTTGGTACATAGAAGATGTATACTTTGGAACCTTATGCTGCTGGACAAGACTATAGAGGCAGTAATATGTGATTTAGAAAATGTCTCATGTGAATGATAAATTTTCCATTGAAAGTTTCAGTCAGTAAACTTTAAATATGGTAAAAAACATATTTCAATCTTATTTAAGTAGTAGTGAATGAATATGGGGTGTGTTATGGGTTACTCAATGTTTTCACTGTGGCAAAGTAACATAGAAGTCCCACCAAGGGCACATATAAACAGCATTGTGATGCTAGTCTTAACAGAGGGTTGATAGACATAAATATCTTGCTACCGAACTAAATTGTAATAATATGGGAGGAATTAAGGTGCTTCCATTTTAAGATAATGGGCATAGATAGGATTTAAAATCTGTCACGGGTCTGCACTAACTCTCATTACTCAATCATTTACTAATAACTCAGTATTTTGCTGTAGAACGTGTACAAAGTTTTCTATTCGGTATTAAACTGCAACATTAGTGGGATGACACCTGTGGGTTTGGGGTCTTAGGTGGCAGATACAGGCAGTCTGAGACTTCACAATGATATTTAAGCTTATTGTGGATGACCCAGTCAGTAGAACATAGTCTATAAATATCCTCAGAGTTTGAAAATGATCTAACAGATAATTTTAATTTATTGTCAAGGGTTTGCTTTAGCATACAAAAACTGTCATATAGGATCAGAAATGTAATTCTTTAGTAAAATTATTCTTCTGCATATTGTTCCTACAGAGAATGCTAGTCTTGTTATGCTCATTGTCAGTCAGTGAAGTAAGATCAGATAGCTCAATTCAGCTTCTTTAATATGCTGCCATATCTGATTAGCACCTCATCAGCTATCTGTACAAGCTTCATCTCATAATGAACTTGGGGGTAGCATTTTAGAACCCGAGTTTTAGTGAAAAAGATTGACATTAAAACACAATGTGTACCGTAACCTGGGAATTTACTGTCACCTGCACTCTTCCTGTTTCCAACAGTTTCAAATAGCTGTGCCTCTGAAACTATTGAGAGTGGAGTGTATCATGACTTTCCTAGAGACTACACTTCTGTGTAGGAATAAATGTGGTTCATGCAAGCACCAGCCTTGTTATACCCAGCTTGCTCTATTCATTCACAATATCCAGAAGGCAGTAAATAACAAAGCTCAGGTGGGTGTCATGCTTCTTGCAGAAGGCCTTCAATTCTACATTTGCATCTACATCTGTTTTCTGCAAACCATCATGAGGTGCATGGCAGAGGGTACAGCCCACTGTAAAAGTTATTATGATTAAACAGTTCAACACCATTGCCTAGTTTGAAGAAAAAACAGTTGTTTATTGGGACATCACTTCATTATTAACTTCTTATGAAATGCAGAGACTTTTATTTATTTAGTAATTTACTCACCCATGGATTATCTGATTGTGATATAGGTTTTATTGTTGTTGTACATTGACAATAAGTAGTTCAAATAGACAGACACATGGAATATATGAGGATGTTTTCATAAGGGCAAATGAGTTGCTTGGCTGTGGCCTTGCTGAAGGAACCATCCAGCATTTGCCGTATGTTGTTGTTGTTGTTGTTGTTGTTGTTGTGGTCTTCAGTCCTGAGACTGGTTTGATGCAGCTCTCCATGCTACTCTATCCTGTGCAAGCTTTTTCATCTCCCAGTACCTACTGCAACCTACATCCTTCTGAATCTGCTTAGTGTATTCATCTCTTGGTCTCCCTCTACGATTTTTACCCTCCACGCTGCCCTCCAATACTAAATTGGTGATCCCTTGATGCCTCAGAACATGTCCTACCAACCGATCCCTTCTTCTGGTCAAGTTGTGCCACAAACTTCTCTTCTCCCCAATCCTATTCAATACTTCCTCATTAGTTATGTGATCTACCCATCTAATCTTCAGCATTCTTCTGTAGCACCACATTTCGAAAGCTTCTATTCTCTTCTTGTCCAAACTATTTATCGTCCATGTTTCACTTCCATACATGGCTACACTCCATACGAATACTTTCAGAAATGACTTCCTGACACTTAAATCAATACTGGATGTTAACAAATTTCTCTTCTTCAGAAACGCTTTCCTTGCCATTGCCAGCCTACATTTTATATCCTCTCTACTTCGACCATCATCAGTTATTTTGCTCCCCAAATAGCAAAACTCCTTTACTACTTTAAGTGCCTCATTTCCTAATCTAATTCCCTCAGCATCACCCGACTTAATTAGACTACATTCCATTATCCTAGTTATGCTTTTGTTGATGTTCATCTTATATCCTCCTTTCAAGACACTGTCCATTCCATTCAACTGCTCTTCCAAGTCCTTTGCTGTCTCTGACAGAATTACAATGTCATCAGCGAACCTCAAAGTTTTTATTTCTTCTCCATGAATTTTAATACCTACTCCGAATTTTTCTTTTGTTTCCTTTACTGCTTGCTCAATATACAGATTGAACAACATCGGGGAGAGGCTACAACCCTGTCTTACTCCCTTCCCAACCACTGCTTCCCTTTCATGTCCCTCGACTCTTATAACTGCCATCTGGTTTCTGTACAAATTGTAAATAGCCTTTCGCTCCCTGTATTTTACCCCTGCCACCTTTAGAATTTGAAAGAGAGTATTCCAGTCAACATTGTCAAAAGCTTTCTCTAAGTCTACAAATGCTAGAATCGTAGGTTTGCCTTTCCTTAATCTTTCTTCTAAGATAAGTCGTAAGGTCAGTATTGCCTCACGTGTCCCAGTGTTTCTACGGAATCCAAACTGATCTTCCCCGAGGTTGGCTTCTACTAGTTTTTCCATTCGTCTGTAAAGAATTCGTGTTAGTATTTTGCAGCTGTGACTTATTAAGCTGATAGTTCGGTAATTTTCACATCTGTCAACACCTGCTTTCTTTGGGATTGGAATTATTATATTCTTCTTGAAGTCTGAGGGTATTTCGCCTGTTTCATACATCTTGCTCACCAGATGGTAGAGTTTTGTCAGGACTGGCTCTCCCACGGCCGTCAGTAGTTCCAATGGAATATTGTCTACTCCGGGGGCCTTGTTTCGACTCAGGTCTTTCAGTGCTCTGTCAAACTCTTCACGCAGTATCATATCTCCCATTTCATCTTCATCTACATCCTCTTCCATTTCCAAAATATTGTCCTCAAGTACATCGCCCTTGTATAGACCCTCTATATACTCCTTCCACCTTTCTGCTTTCCCTTCTTTGCTTAGAACTGGGTTTCCATCTGAGCTCTTGATATTCATACAAGTCGTTCTCTTATCTCCAAAGGTCTCTTTAATTTTCCTGTAGGCGGTATCTATCTTACCCCTAGTGAGATAAGCCTCTACATCCTTACATTTGTCCTCTAGCCATCCCTGCTTAGCCATTTTGCACTTCCTGTCGATCTCATTTTTGAGACGTTTGTATTCCTTTTTGCCTGTTTCACTTACTGCATTTTTATATTTTCTCCTTTCATCAATTAAATTCAATATTTCTTCTGTTACCCAAGGATTTCTACTAGCCCTCGTCTTTTTACCTACTTGATCCTCTGCTGCCTTCACTACTTCATCCCTCAAAGCTACCCATTCTTCTTCTACTGTATTTATTTCCCCCATTCCTGTCAATTGCTCCCTTATGCTCTTCCTGAATCTCTGTACAACCTCTGGTTCTTTTAGTTTATCCAGGTCCCATCTCCTTAAATTCCCACCTTTTTGCAGTTTCTTCAGTTTTAATCTACAGGTCATAACTAATAGATTGTGGTCAGAGTCCACATCTGCCCCTGGAAATGTCTTACAATTTAAAACCTGGTTCCTAAATCTCTGTCTTACCATTATATAATCTATCTGATACCTTTTAGTATCTCCAGGATTCTTCCATGTATACAACCTTCTTTCATGATTCTTAAACCAAGTGTTAGCTATGATTATGTTGTGCTCTGTGCAAAATTCTACCAGGCGGCTTCCTCTTTCATTTCTGTCCCCCAATCCATATTCACCTACTATGTTTCCTTCTCTCCCTTTTCCTACACTCGAATTCCAGTCACCCATGACTATTAAATTTTCGTCTCCCTTCACAATCTGAATAATTTCTTTTATTTCATCATACATTTCTTCAATTTCTTCGTCATCTGCAGAGCTAGTTGGCATATAAACTTGTACTACTGTAGTAGGTGTGGGCTTCGTATCTATCTTGGCCACAATAATGCGTTCACTATGGTGTTTGTAGTAGCTTACCCGCATTCCTATTTTCCTATTCATTATTAAACCTACTCCTGCATTACCCCTATTTGATTTTGTGTTTATAACCCTGTAGTCACCTGACCAGAAGTCTTGTTCCTCCTGCCACCGAACTTCACTAATTCCCACTATATCTAACTTCAACCTATCCATTTCCCTTTTTAAATTTTCTAACCTACCTGCCCGATTAAGGGATCTGACATTCCACGCTCCGATCCGTAGAACGCCAGTTTTCTTTCTCCTGATAACGACATCCTCTTGAGTAGTCCCCGCCCGGAGATCCGAATGGGGGACTATTTTACCTCCGGAATATTTTACCCAAGAGGACGCCATCATCATGTAATCATACAGTAAAACTGCATGCCCTCGGGAAAAATTACGGCTGTAGTTTCCCCTTGCTTTCAGCCGTTCGCAGTACCAGCACAGCAAGGCCGTTTTGGTTATTGTTACAAGGCCAGATCAGTCAATCATCCAGACTGTTGCCCTTGCAACTACTGAAAAGGCTGCTGCCCCTCTTCAGGAACCACACGTTTGTCTGGCCTCTCAACAGATACCCCTCCGTTGTGGTTGCACCTACGGTACGGCTATCTGTATCGCTGAGGCACGCAAGCCTCCCCACCAACGGCAAGGTCCATGGTTCATGGGGGGGGATTTGCCGTATATGATTTGAGAAAAACGCTGAAAACCTAAATCGGGCTGGCTGGTCAGAGCAAACTTCCTTCTTCCAAATATGTCAGTGTTTTAACAGATACACTGCCTCATTCGATTGGTCCCTGTTGAACAATGTTCTTTTGTTTATACTCAATTTACACACAATAACTTATATAAAAAAAAACAACTTTTAAATGATCAGTATTTAGTGCAAATATTGACAGCTGACCTTCAACATAAATAAATCTAATGTAATAGATAACAGATGAAAGGATCCAATACTATATGACTACATGATCAGTGACCAGTCTCTGGAATCAGTCACACATTCACATATCTAGAAGCTTCTTTCCAGAGTTATTTAAGGTGTAGTGACTATATAAATTTAATTGGGTGAAGGCAGGTGCCGGGCTCAGATTTATTGGAAGAATCCCAAGGAATTCTAATTCAAGCACAAAAGAGATTGCTTATGAAGCCCTTGTTCGATAAAGTTTTGAAATATAATTCTTCATGAGTTTAAGTCGGTATATATGTCACAGGACCTTACAAAAAAGATATTCATTACATGGAGTGTTCTTCAAAAAATTCCATGTGTCCACCTTCCAAAATGAGTGAAGAAACATATTACTTCCTACAACATGTCTGACTAGTCTAATTTGTCCTTACTTGAGAGTGAGTGGCAGACATTGGAAAGTTCACATTCTCCACAGAAGATGACTGTGGAAACAGCCTACAGAGCTGTCCCCTTATGCCTTAGCAACAGGTGCGAGGTGCTGCCCAGTGTTGGTAACACATCTGAGCCATCACTGGATGCCTTGTTTATTGGATCGGTAGCCCATTTTGCTGCCAAGTCCTGACAGTACAGGGGGTATGTATGTTTATCACTGGAAGCTCAAATATTAGGCAGATAATGGAGTCACTCCGTGAAATAACAGGCAGGTCTGGAAAGAAGGTCAGTGTGCACTCAGTATGCTTGCTGGGTGGCTACTGGTGCACTGGGCGCAAACAACTCCCAATAGTATTTTGTATCAGCATGTGTGGTGTTACTGTCTGGGTTCCGAGGCCATTCTCACTTCTTTTGTTGGTTTGCTGATTTGGTGAAGACTGATAGATTTCCACTCAGGGAGGAAACATGTCTCGCTATTTGCAGCAGAATTGATAACACTCCCCTAGTTAGAAGCTGAGTGGAAGATCTAAACTAGTGTGACTCAGACAATACTGAGTTGATGTTGGATGCAAATTTCTAGACCTCTGCTGCTATGTGGAGAATTGTAGGGCTTCTTCAATAGGTCAGGTGTGCATCATACAAAGGAGATAGCTACTCGGATAGCAGATAATGTGGTATGCACGTGGGGCTTGTGTACGTTATAACACCTCCAAAGGATCAATATTGAATTCCGTACAGTAAATTTAGAAATAATATCAGTGTTATTCCTGGAGGAGAATGTAAGTCTGTGCAAATCAGGAAGAGAAAATATTTATATGTTATTAGTACACTGCAGGAGCACTCACAGTAAGGTCCCAAAATTTGTATTGCCTCTTAAAGGTAATAAAGCCCACATAGTCTGAGCAACTAAAAGCTGACTGAAACTTGAAGCGAATATCTGTGAAATCCTAAATTTAGATTGAAATGGATATTACAACAATAGCCTAGAAGCGAATGGTGGTATTGTATTTATTGCTGTAAAGAACTCTGTGGTATAGTGAGGTTGTTGCCAAATCTGCATTTGAAATAATCTGAGTGTGGGTAAGCATCAAAGTTGGTCTATCATGGTAACATGATGAAACTTTCTGGCCATGCACACCTTGCTGCAGATTGGAAATTCTTTACCGTAAAAGGATGCTTTTTTAGACAACCTGCCTCGGTAGTCGCAGTGACAGAGTGCTTCAGAGAGAACTTGCAGAATATCACAAAATTTATCATCATGCTGTTGTTATAGGGGCAGACTTCAGTTTCCAGCTGTAGAATGAAAGAGTCATATCTACATCTACACCTATACTCCACAAACCACCATAAGGTGCATGGCAGAGGGTATGTTCCATTATACCAGTTATTAGGGTTTCTTTCTGTTCCATTCATGTATGGAGAGTGGGAAGAATTATTGTTTGAATGCCTCTGTGCATGCAGTAATTATTCTAATCTTATCCTCAATATCCCTGTGTGAGCAATATGTAGGGGGTTGTAATATGTCCCTAGAGTAATCATTTAAAGCAGGTTCTTGAAACTTTGTTAATAGACTTTCTCGGGATAGTTTACATCTGTCTTCAAGAGTCTGCCATTTCAGTTCCTTCTTTATCTCTGTGACACTTTCCCATGTATCAAACAAACCTGTGACCATTTGTGCTGCTGTTCTATGTATATGTTCCGTATTCCAGTATAGGTTACACACACTTGAGCAATATTCCATGATGGGTCGCACGAGTGATGTGTCAGCGATCTCTTTTGTAGACTGATTGCACTTCTCCTGTATTCTACCAATAAACCAAAGTCTACCAACTGCTTTACCCATGAATGAACTTATCTGATCATTCCATTTCATATCCCTACAAAGTGCAACCGAAGTTGCTGTATATACATCCTGTAATTAAATAGCATACAGTTGCTGGATCACAGCCAATCAAATGTTTAAAATTTCTCCCTAAAAAGTGTTACATTCAGATACTTGTATGAGTTGGCCGATTCCAACAGTGACTCATTGATATTATAGTCATAGAGTACTACATTTTTTGTTTTGTGAAGTGCAAAATTTTACATTTCTGAACATTTAGAGCAAGTTGCAAATCTCTTCACTATGTTAAAATATTATCAAGATCGAACTGAATATTTATGCAGCTTCTCTCAGATAGTACTTCATTATAGATAAGTGCATCTGCAAAATGCCTGATTTTTACTATTAATTGTCGGTAAGCTCATTAATATATAATATTAACAGCAAGGGTCCCAACACATTCCCTGGGGCACACCCAAAGTTACTTATACATCTGACGATGATTCTCCATCCAAGATAACATGCTGTGTCTTTCCTACTAAAAACTCCTCAATCTAGCCATAAATTTCACTTGAAGAGGGGCAGCAGCCTTTTCAGTAGTTGCAGGGGCAACAGTCTGGATGATTGACTGATCTGGCCTTGTAACACTAACCAAAACAGCCTTGCTGTGCTGGTACTGTGAACTGCTGAAAGCAAGGGGAAACTACAGCCGTAATTTTTCCCGAGGGCATGCAGCTTTACTGTATGGATAAATGATGATGGCGTCCTCTTGGATAAAATATTCCGGAGGTAAAATAGTCCCCCATTCCGATCTCCGGGCGGGGACTACTCAAGAGGACATCGTTATCAGGAGAAAGAAAACTGGCGTTCTACGGATTGGAGCGTGGAATGTCAGATCCCTTAATTGGGCAGGTAGATTAGAAAATTTAAAAAGGGAAATGGATAGGTTAAAGTTAGATATAGTGGGAATTGGTGAAGTTCGGTGGCAGGAGGAACAAGACTTTTGGTCAGGCGAATACAGGGTTATAAATACAAAATCAAATGGGGGTAATGCAGGAGTAGGTTTAATAATGAATAAAAAATAGGAGTTCGGTAAGCTACTACAAACAACATAGTGAACGCATTATTGTGGCCAAGATAGACACGAAGACCACGCCTACGACAGTAGTACAAGTCTATATGCCAACTAGCTCTGCAGATGACGAGGAGATTGAAGAAGTGTATGATGAGATAAAAGAAATTATTCAGATAGTGAAGGAAGACGAAAATTTAATAGTCATGGGTGACTGGACTTCGATAGTAGGAAAAGGAAGAGAAGGAAACGTAGTAGGTGAATATGGATTGGGGAGAAGAAATGAAAGAGGAAGCCATCTGGTAGAATTTTGCACAGAGCATAACTTAATCATAGCTGACACTTGGTTCAAGAATCATAAAAGAAGGTTGTATACATGGAAAAAGCCTGGAGATACTGACAGGTTTCAGATAGATTATATAATGGTAAGACAGAGATTTAGGAACCAGGTTTTAAATTGTAGGGCATTTCCAAGGGCAGATGTGGACTCTGACCACAATCTATTGGTTATGAACTGTACATTAAAACTGAAGAAACTGCACAAAGGTGGGAATTTAAGGAGATGGGACCTGGATAAACTGACTAAACCAGAGGTTGTACAGTTTCAGGGACAGCATAAGGGAACAATTGACAAGAATGGGGGAAAGAAATAGAGTTGAAGAAGAATGGGTAGCTTTGAGGGATGAAGTAGTGAAGGCATCAGAGGATCAAGTAGGTAAAAAGAGGAGGGCTAGTAGAAATCCTTGGGTGACAGAAGAAATACTGAATTTAATTGACGAAAGGAGAAAATATAAAAATGCAGTAAATGAAGCAGCAAAAAGGAATACAAAGGTCTCAAAAAGGAGATCGACAGGAAGTGCAAAATGGCTAAGCAGGCATGGCTAGAGGACAAATGTAAGGTTGTAGAGGCTTATCTCACTAGGGGTAAGATAGATACTGCCTACAGAAAAATTAAAGAGACCTTTGGAGAAAAGAGGACCACTTGCACGAATATCAAGAGCTCAGATGGAAACCCAGTTCTACGTAAAGAAGGGAAAGCAGAAAGGTGGAAGGAGTATATAGAGTGTCTATACAAGGGCGATGTTCTTGAGGACAATATTATGGAAATGGAAGAGGATGTAGATGAAGTTGAAATGGGAGATATGATACTGCGTGAAGAGTTTGACAGAGCACTGAAAGACCTAAGTCAAAACAAGGCCCCAGGAGTAGACTACATTCCATTAGGACTACTAATAGCCCTGAGAGAGCCAGCCTTGACAAAACTCCACCATCTGGTGAGCAAGATGTATGAGACTGGCGAAATACCCTCAGACTTCAAGAAGAATATAATAATTCCAATCCCAAAGAAAGCAGGTGTTGACAGATGTGAAAATTACCGAACTATCAGCTTAATGAGTCACAGCTGCAAAATACTAACACGAATTCTTTACAGACGAATGGAAAAACTAGTAGAAGCCAACCTCGGGGAAGATCAGTTTGGATTCCGTAGAAACACTGGAACACGTGAGGCAATACTGACCTTACGACTTATCTTAGAAGAAAGATTAAGGAAAGGCAAACCTACGATTCTAGCATTTGTAGACTTAGAGAAAGCTTTTGACAATGTTGACTGGAATACTCTCTTTCAAATTCTAAAGGTGGCAGGGGTAAAATACAGGGAGCGAAAGGCTATTTACAATTTGTACAGAAACCAGATGGCAGTTATAAGAGTCGAGGGACATGAAAGGGAAGCAGTGGTTGGGAAGGGAGTAAGACAGGGTTGTAGCCTCTCCCCGATGTTGTTCAATCTGTATATTGAGCAAGCAGTAAAGGAAACAAAAGAAAAATTCGGAGTAGGTATTAAAATTCATGGAGAAGAAATAAAAACTTTGAGGTTCGCTGATGACATTGTAATTCTGTCAGAGACAGCAAAGGACTTGGAAGAGCAGTTGAATGGAATGGACAGTGTCTTGAAAGGAGGATATAAGATGAACATCAACAAAAGCAAAACAAGGATAATGGAATGTAGTCTAATTAAGTCGGGTGATGCTGAGGGAATTAGATTAGGAAATGAGACACTTAAAGTAGTAAAGGAGTTTTGCTATTTGGGGAGCAAAATAACTGATGATGGTCGAAGTAGAGAGGATATAAAATGTAGACTGGCAGTGGCAAGGAAAGCGTTTCTGAAGAAGAGAAATTTGTTAACATCAAGTATAGACTTAAGTGTCAGGAAGTCGTTTCTGAAAGTATTTGTATGGAGTGTAGCCATGTATGGAAGTGAAACATGGACAATAAACAGTTTGGACAAGAAGAGAATAGAAGCTTTCGAAATGTGGTGCTACAGAAGAATGCTGAAGATTGGATGGGTAGATCACATAACTAATAAGGAGGTATTGAATAGAATTGGTGAGAAGAGAAGTTTGTGGCACAACTTGGCAAGGAGAAGGGACCAGTTGGTAGGACATGTTCTGAGGCATCAAGGGATCACAAATTTAACATTAGAGGGCAGCGTGGAGGGTAAAAATTGTAGAGGGAGGCCAAGAGATGAATACACTAAGCAGATTCACAAGGATGTAGGCTGCAGTACGTACTGGGAGATGAAGAAGCTTGCACAGGATAGAGTAGCATGTAGAGCTGCATCAAACCAGTCTCAGGACTGAAGACCACAACAACAACAACAACACCACCACCCCATATGACCGTACTTTTGACAATAAGTGTAGGTGCAGTACAGAGTCAAATGCTTTTCAGAAATCAAGAACTGCATCAACCCGGTTGCCTTGATTCAAAGCTTTCAGTATGTCATGTGAGAAAAGTGAGAGTTGGGTTTCACATGATGGATGTTTTCAAAAAACACACTTGCTGGCATTGAGGATTCATTCTGCTCAAGAAACCACATTATGTTTGAGCTCAGAATATGATCTAAGATCCTACAACAAATTGATGTCACAAGGGTATTGTATGGTAATTTTGTGTATCATTTCTACTTCACTTCTTCTAGATGGGCGTGACCTGTGCCTTTTTCCAAGAACTGTGTACAGTTTTTTGTTCGAGGGATCTACGATAGATTATAGTGAGAAGAGGGGCTAATTCAGCTGCAAATTCAGCATAGAATCTGACAGGAATTCCATCGGGGCCTGGAGCTTTGTTCAGTATGACTGAAATTGCTGTCAGATGGAGGGCTCCATGTAAGATTGATCTGAATATCTTGTCTTAAAATGACTTCAGGCAGATAGAGAACTGATTGCTGAGAGCATCTGAAACTGCCTAGTAACTAAGGGACCAGAAAATATTTTCACTTAGCAAGAATGATGGGAAACAAATTGCAGACTGAGTAGCCCTTATCAAATATTCAGCTTTGAGGATGAAGATGTAGAGCACGAATGAATGAAATTCAAAACCATTGTACAATATACCTTAGACAAGTATGTGCTGAGCAAGGTTTTGAGGGACCGTTACTGAGAGGCCAAGTTAAAAAGTTGCTATCAATGTGAAGAGAACTTCATTATAGATGTATGAAATCAAAGTCTAGATGGTATATGTAAGCTGAACTAAGCCAAAATGAACCTAAGAAGAGTAATGCGAGAAACATTCAATGAATTAAAATTTTGCTACCAATCCGACAAAAATCATTAGAAGTTTCGGTTGTCCATGAAGCCAGTAAAGACTAATCATCATTGTCACTGAAAGCTCATATTCTACATTTTACTTTTTGTGGTTTAACCACCAGACAGATTTTTAGCCATGATGTCTACTGTGAAAAACAGTTATATACACCTTCTACACAATTTTCCTTAGTTATATAAATCTACACTTTTTTTTTTTTTTTTTTTTTTTTTTAATTGTCAGATGTGACACCCTCATTTGGGTAAATTATTAGTTCTGTGTGGAAGAAATGTATAAATATTCTGGATATTGCAGGCATAGTTTCTGTGTTAGATATAATTGTCACCTATGCAAATGTTTCGTGTATGGCTTTTCTGTTCCACCTGTGAGGAAAAATCACACAATGTTATTCGTATTCCAAGAAATATGTCTTTTCCCTCCAACACGTGGCACTGAGTATCCTAAGTGTGAGGAAGCACATGCCAGACACCTCATGGAACCATTTGTCTAGTGCCAGTAGACTCTGCTTCTATGGTTTGTACATTCCACGATTCCTTACTGTATCAGAAATGTAGGTAATTTATTGAAAAAAGAAACAATTGTCTTGATGGGACACTGGAGAGGAAGGATATCTGCTTCAGCAATCCTTCTAAAACCTGCCTTCAGTAAAAGAGTTAATGAATGTGAATGTATTTTAATCAAATGGAAAAAAGGGCTAACTTCATAACAGTTATTCCTCCTATACACAGAAATATTGTTTTTTCTGGATCTTATAAATTATTTGTAGTTTTTGTTGTTGTTGTTGTAGTCTGGAGACTGGTTTGATGCAGCTCTCCATGATACTTAATCTGTTGCAAGCATCATCATCTCAGAGTAACTGCTGCAACCTCCATCCTTTCTAATCTGCTTACTGTTTCCATCTCTTGGTCTGCCTCCACAATTTTTACATCCCACACTTAGCTCCAATACCAAATTGGTGATGCCTTGACATATCAGAATGTGTCATATCAGCCAATTCTTTCTTTTGGTCAACTTGTACCACAATTCTTTTCTCCCAAATTCTGTTCCTTACCTTCTCATTAGTTACATGATCTATGCATCTAATCTTCAGCGTTTTTCCAAAGCACCACATTTCAAAAACTTCTGTTCTCTTCTTGTGTGAAATGTTTACTGTCCACATTTCATTTCCATATAAGGCTACATTGCAGACAAATACCTACAGAAAATACTTCCCAACACTTAAATAAATAATCACTGTTAACAAATTTCACTTCTTCAGAAATGGTTTTCTTTCCATTGTCAGCCTACATTTTATATCCTCTCCACTTTGGCTATCATAAGTTATTCTACTGCCCAAGTAGCAAAACTCGTCTACTACTTTTATTGTTTCATTTCCTAATCTAATACCCGCATCATCACCTAATTTAATTTGACTACATTCCATTACTGTTATGTTGCTTTTTTTGATGTTCATCTTACATCTCCCTTTCAAGACAATCTCAGTTCTGTTCAACTGCTCTTCTAAGTCTTTTGCAGTCTCTGAAGAATTACATTGTCATTGGCAAACCTCAAAGGTTTTAAAACTTTTCTTACGTGACTGACTATGGCTGTTAAGTATTTTGAGAAAGTTTATTTGGGCCATCAGCTGCACAATTGTATATTTATTCTCTACCAAGTTCAGTTATAACAACCATTTTCAGAGGAAAAAAGCAGTATTCGTCAATGGATCAAAAATATATTTTCGTCGAATTCAACACAACCATTTGTAGAACATTCATAACTATCATAAAAGTCTGTCTGAACATGATCCATTGAAACATGCTGTATATTAGCACAATTGCAGTAATGATTACTGTAAAATTGTGCTGATACAGGGCACATTTATATGGATTATGTTCAGACAGACTCTTATGACACTTATAAACATCCTACATTTGGTTGTGTCTTATTTGACTAAAATATATTTTTGATCCATTGATGTATATTAGTTGTTATAACTGAAACTGCTAGAAAATAAATATACAATTGTACAGCTCATGGTGCAAATATGCTTTTTTTCTCAAAGTTTTTATTTCTTCTCCCTGGACTTTAATTCTGCCTCCAAATTTTTCTTTGGCCTCCTTTAGTGCTATCTCAGTTACAGATTGAAGAACTTCGGGGATAAGTTAGAACCCTGTCTCACTCTCTTCCCAACCACAGGTTTCTTTTTGTACACTTAACTCTTGTAACTGTTGTCTGGTTTCTGTACCTTTCCTTCCCTGTATTTTACCCCTGCTACCTCTAGAATTTCAAAGAGTTTATTCCAGTTGACATTGTCAAAAGCTTTCTCTGAGTCTACAAATGCTATAAACATGGATTTGTCTTTCCTTAAATTATCCTTTAAGAGAGGTTGTAGAGTCAGTATTACCCCACATGGTCCTACATTTCTCGGAAATCCAAACTGATCTTCCCCGAGGTAGCCTTCTACCAGTTTCCATTCTTCTGTAAATAACTAGTATTATTATTTTGCAACCATGACTTATTAAACTGATAGTTTGGAAATATCCACACCTGTCAGCAGTTGCTTTCTTTGGAAATGGAATTATTACATTCCTCTTGAAGTCTGGCAGTGTTTTGCCTGTCTCATACATCCTGCATACCAGGTGAAATAGTTTTGTCATGACTTAATCTCACACGAATATCAGTAGTTCTGACAGAATGTCAGTTACACCAGGAGGCTTTGTTTCTACTTAGGTCTTTCAGTGCTCTGTCAAATTCTTCTCGCTGTATCATGTCTCCTATCTTATATCCTTTTAGAGCCGTCAATTTCATTTCCCTGTATAGCCTCTCTGTATAGTCCTTCAATCGTTCAGCTTTCCCTTCTTTGCTTACTACTGGTTTCCATTTTGCACTTCCTGTCAGTCTCATTTTTTAGATGTTTGTATTCCCTTTTGCCAACTTCATTTACTGCATTTTTATATTTTCTCCTTTCATCAATTAAATTCAATCTCTCTTTTGATAACCAAGGATTTCTACTAGGCCCTGACTTTTTACATATGTGATGCTCTGCTACCCTCACTATCTCATCTCTTAAGTTACCCATTTGTCTTCTGCTGTATTCCTTTCCCCTGTTTCAGACAATTGTTGCCTAATGCTCTCTCTGAAACTTGCAAGAACCTCTGGTTCTTTCAGCTTATCCAGGTCTCATCTCATTAATTTACTACTATTTTGCAATTCCTTCAGTTTTAATCTGCAGTTCATAACCAATAAATTGTGGTTAGAACCCACGTCTGGGCCTTGAAATATTTTACAGTTTAAAATCTGGTTCCAAAATCTCTATCTTACCAGCATATGAGGCATTGAGAACCATAAGGACCTGAGGTACACCGTTGTCAATTTTGAGATTGTATCATTTATGCATGCACCTGACATCTATGGCTCTTATGGTGAACCAGCTTTGTCTCTTCTGTTAGACCATGTTGTGTAAATGAATATTCACAAAATGTTGCCCCAACAATTTCTCGGATATTCATTTCCATATGGTCTCAAACGAAAAAGCATTGTAGCTCTGAACTGCTCTCGTTATTTGTGGTTGCAACATGTAGTGTCTGTAACATGTACATAGTAGTAATACTTCATAATCGGAGGTATATTGGCAGTTTTATTTGAACTGCAAACCATAGAATGTGCTTAATGAAAACAATGATAATCAGGACTATCAGTTGTTGAAATAGGTCATAATTGTGTGTGTGATGCAGTTATTATTTGTTCTTCATGTTCTGATTTCAGTTTCTCATTAATTACACATGTTAAAACTGTCAAAACACACTGTTGTCCATAGCCTATATATGAAATATTATGAATTAATATTAATAATAAATATAATCATAAATATTAGGTAATACTTCATAATATAAAGTAGATACTTTATTTTGTCATAGGAAATATAGGATATTGAGACTTGGTTAAAAAAAAAGTCAGACCTTTGAGATTCATGATAGTCTACAAATTAGATTTTCACAAATGTCTGTTTTTCTTGAAACTTTTTGTCTGTGCTTTAGAACCCTATCATTCTCAGTACCTCACATAATTGGTATGAAACCCTCAGGTGTCTCCAGATCTCCTTCATTTATACAACTTTCTTTCCTGAATCTTAAATCAATTATGCTCTGTGCAAAATTCTACCAGCCAGGTTCCTCTTTCATTCCTTTCCCCACAGTCCATATTCACTTACAATTTTTTTTCTCTTCCTTTTGCTACTATCAAATTCCAATCGCCAACACAATAAAATTTTTCTCTCCTTTAACTATCTGAATAATTTTTTTTATCACATCATACATTTGTTCAATTTCTTCACCATCTGTGGAGCCAGTTTACTGCTGTGGTAGATACTGAATTTGTTGTTTTTCTTGGCTGTGATAGAGCATTCACTGTGCTGTTTATAGTAGCTTACCCACACTCCTATTTTCTCATTCATTATTAGACCTACTGCATTATCCCTATGTTTATGACCCTGTACTTACCTGGCTAGAAGTTCTGTTCTTCTTGCCAACAAACTTCACTAATTTCCACTCTGTCAAATTGCAACCTATCAGTTTCCCATTTTAAATTTTCTAATCTACCTGACCCACAGAATACTAGTTTTGACATCGTTCTAAGTGTTCCCTGCCTGGAGAATGGAATGGGGTACTGTTTTACCTCCAGAATATTTTACCTGTGAGGACACCATCATCATTTAACAACACAGTAAAGCTGTATGTCCTCAGGAAAAAATAATGGCTGTAGTTTCCCCGTGCTTTCAGCATCTACATCTACATCTACATCCATACTCCGCAAGCCACCTGACGGTGTGTGGCAGAGGGTACCTTGAATACCTCTATCGGTTCTCCCTTCTATTCCAGTCTTGTATTGTTCATGGAAAGAAGGATTGTCGGTATGCCTCTGTGTGGGCTCTAATCTCTCTGATTTTATTCTCATGGTCTCTTCGCGAGATATACATAGGAGGGAGCAATATACTGCTTGACTCCTCGATGAAGGTATGTTCTCGAAACTTCAACAAAAGCCCTTACCGAGCCACTGAGCATCTCTCCTGCAGAGTCTTCCACTGGAGTTTATCTATCATCTCCGTAACGCTTTCGCGATTACTAAATGATCCTGTAATGAAGTGCGCTGCTCTCCGTTGGATCTTCTCTATCTCTTCTATCAACCCTATCTGGTACGCATCCCACACTGCTGAGCAGTATTCAAGCAGTGGACGAACAAGCGTACTGTAACTTACTTCCTTTGTTTTCAGATTGCATTTCCTTAAGATTCTTCCAATGAATCTCAGTCTGGCATCTGCTTTACCGACAATCAACTTTATATGGTCACTCCATTTTAAATCACCCCTAATGCGTACTCAGCAATAATTTATGGAATTAAATGCTTCCAGTTGGCGACCTGCTATATTGTAGCTAAATGATAAGGGATCTTTCTTTCTATGTATTCGCAGCACATTACACTTGCCTACATTGAGATTCAATTGCCATTCCCTGCACCATGCGTTAATTTGCTGCAGATCCTCCTGCATTTCAGTACAATTTTCCATTGTCACAACCTCACGATATACCACAGCATCATCCGCAAAAAGCCTCAGTGAATATTTTCATAGTTTGTCAAGCTATAGTTCTGGGGTAGAATAGACACCGAATCAAGTGTGCTGCTTCAGATGACATTTGCTTATCTGTATTGCATTGACAGATAATGGTCACGCAATGTCAGGATGTCAAGCTAGTCATGAAATAACAATGTTGTGGAAATTTATGCTCCTGGAGAAGAGTATCTGCATATGATCAGAGATCTGGAGCAGAAGATTCAATTATGTAAAAACAGAGTTACTGTATTGATGGATGAGTGGGCATGGAACTGTGCAGGAGCAAGAAAATCTTTGTTATCTCAGTTTTGTACACAAATCTGTAACTCATTAGTGTTTTTCAAGTATTTCATTGTGTGTTAGATGCCTGTAAGACTTAGATATTGATGGAAGAATAAAGTGTTGCATAAAAGTAACCTTTCTTTTCATTTATCTTCTGCTGCTGCTGGTGTTCACTTATGATTTGCTAACACATAAAGATGTTATTTTACAAGACTCTGAAAGGGGCTGTAACAGCAGCAGTAAACATATACTTTATAGTTACTATGTGAGTTATATAGCACTTGTTTTGGTACAGTTTACAGGGTGTCCTAGGAGGAATGGTCAATATTCACGGATATGACAGGAACAATCATTCGAAGCAAAAAAGTCTAGTAAACATGGACTCTAAAATGCGTACCTGAAGAGCTATGAACACATTGAAAAGATGTATTTCACAGAAGTGGGGATGATCATGTGCTCACAACTGAGGTATACATTTTAGAGCCTGGGTTTACTAGACTTTTTGCTTTGAATTATTGTTCTTGTGAGTTCCCTGAATATTGAGCAGCCCTCCTGGGACACCCCATATAAGGGTACTGTCTGTCCCTAGGGACAATGGCTGCTTGAACAAAGAATTTAGTGCCAGTTCATAGAGATTATCATGCTGGTCACAAAATGAATAACTCGAGCATTATGTAAGGCATTACATATCTGAGAAATGTTATTCAGGACAGGAGTAAGAGGCATCTGATGCCTGCCAATGAACACTGCTACTCTCAGTGTATAACAAACAGTACAAGTTGTGTTTAAAACATACAGTGGTATTAACAATAAGGCTGCACAGCTTGAAATTTCAGAACAGATTTTAAGATAATGTAGTTGACCATATTGAAGAATAATT
Source organism: Schistocerca serialis cubense (assembly GCF_023864345.2). Classification (NCBI taxonomy): domain Eukaryota; kingdom Metazoa; phylum Arthropoda; class Insecta; order Orthoptera; family Acrididae; genus Schistocerca; species Schistocerca serialis. The sequence goes on from NC_064640.1 coordinate 1,010,014,426, forward strand.
TAGAATTGATGAATTGTACTGGAAGAACTTATTATTCAGCTGCAACATTCTGTAATGTGTGCAAGTGCATTTGTGAATTGAAGGAAGTTTAAGGTTTAACATCCCGCTGATGATATTATTAGAGATGAACTATTTTGGTACCATAGATAGTATCATAGCCAGACAATTACTTTGTGACAGGAGATGCACAACTGATGACTCAGTGCAGAATATATAAAAATACTGGCAGGAATCAGGAATTGTATTACTCATGTAAAAATAAGAGAAATGTTTGTATCAGTGTTGATTGGGGAGTGCCACACATACTGTACATGTCGAAGCAACTGGTTCTATGGTTCTATGCTGGATTTTACAATTTGTTCACAACACCTCACACAAAGTGTTCAGAGTGCCTGCCTTATACCAGAATGCAGGCTTCAGATCACCACCAACATACTCGAACACACCTATTATACTGAATGCTGTCTTGCATGTTTTCATAGACTATAAAGAAGTTACACAGCTTCATAGTAATTTGTTACGTAAACCACTGACATAAACACTAAGATAAACATGTAACAAATGTAAGTTAAGGAACTGATCAATCTTTATATGTCCACTTATCAGAGTAATAGCATTACAGTGCACTAGGGCCTGCAAACTGAAATGTGCAGTAGCACCATTATACAAGAAGTACATTCCTCAGTACCATTAATAGTACGTCATTGAAGTAACCAGGTGATATTTTGTGTAAGATGTATTCAAAGTTCTCTGTTATAAATATGTTTGGTTTTATGAGCAGGTGCAATACCAGAGATCTCATAAACTTATGCATTTCTGGGCTCCTGATGATTTAAAAATGTATTTTTAAATGAGTGGTCTAAATATTACTCATTGTTTTTAATGCACTCAGTGTAGTCATGTTTTTTTCAGCCGTGGATAACAGATAACACACTGTCATAAAAGATAAAATTATTTTCAACAAATTTGAAGAAGAATTATACAAGCAGTAGTTAAAAACATGACAGTTGTCAACATAAATGTTGTAGGAAAGTTCTTGTAGAATGTAAATACTTTACGATTAAGAGAGACCCCTCACTGAAAAGTAGAAGTGTTGAGTTGTCAATAGGCACACACAAAAGAAAGAAAACTTGCTGGCATTTGGAGTTATCCTGTGATAGGTTTGAGTAAAAAAAGAAAAAAAGCCCCTCCATACACACACACACACACACACACACACACACACACACACACACACACACACACACCTATGATCCTAAATGGTGCTGACTAAACTAACAGTGCCAATGCTGTTTTGCGGCAGGTAGACTGGTTGTGGTGCAGGTAGTGTCATGTGGTGGAGGGGGGGGGGCGAGGAGGGGGGGAGGGGGGAGGCAGGGAAAGGGAGTAGGGAGTGTGTGGATAGCTGATTAACTGGCTAGGAATGGGGTAGGGCTGGCATGATTGTAGTGGCTTGTGGGAAGCAGCACACTCTGAAGACAACATCAGTTGGGAAGGGGCGACTGGATGGAGGAACGGGAAACTGTTGGGTGGAGGGTGCGGGGACAGTGGGTTACCTGAGATCGAAGCCAGGACGATTAAGGGAGAGGAGGATGTGTTTTAAGGAAAGCTCCCATTTGCGTTGTTCAGAGAAGTTGATGGTGGAGGGAAGGAACAACTGAACCATATCATTTGTCAAGGCAATGCCACTCCCCAACCCAACTCCTTGCCATAGGGATCATAATCCTTGTGGTGGACGAAGGTGCAAGACCTGCCCGTTCCACTTACTGAGCAGTTCATTCTCCAGTCCTGTCACAGGCTTATCCTGCTCCATCAGAGACCAGGCCATCTGTAAAAGCAGCCATGTCATAGACCAACAGTGCTGCAAACACTGCACAGTCTTTTCTGTTGGTATGATTACTGACCAGCTGTCCATCAGGATTAATGGCCACTGCCAAACTGTTGCCAATAACAGTTGACCACACTGTTGCACAACATTCAGCTGAGCACAACATGCTCAATTTCAGTGACTGCTTTGCAACTTGAACCATCTAGATCCTTCCTTACACCACCAGCTTCTCTGTACTATGCAGATGGGAGTTATCCTTGCAACACATTCTCTTCTCCTGTAATCGTCCTGGCCTCAGTCTCGGGTAATCCTCTGTCCCCACATCCTCTACTCAACAGTTTCCCTTCCTCTGTCCAGTGACACCCTCCCAATTGAAGTCCTCACATTGCCTTCAGCATCTGCTGCTTTACACTGGCCACTACAATCGTGCCAGCCCACATACATGCCACCCTTCCCTCCCGCATTCCTAGCCATCAAACTGGCCATCTCCCTCTGAGCCTCTAACCACCCAACCCACTTCCTGCCTCCCACCTCCCTCTCCCTCTACCCACCCCACCTGACACTAACTCCACCTACTACAAGTTCACCTGCCACAAAATAGCATTTTTCACAGTATAGCAGGCACTGTGTGTGTGTGTGTGTGTGTGTGTGTGTGTGTGTGTGTTTTCTAGCTCATCAAAGGATAAATCCAAAAGCTAGCAAGTTTTCTTTCTTTTGTGTGTGCCTATCAACAACTCAATGCTTATGATTTTTTTTATGAAGTATTTAGATGTCCACATGGAGAGGTTATTACTGGGGGCTGAATTGTGCTGTATGGAAGATGGGACATGGTCTACAACGTACAACATCACTGTAAAGACTACTATCTATGGCATGAGGGGGAACCGGTAAATTGTATGAGTACAGCAGAATTACAGCCTCACATGGGATACCCAGTGTCTTTACTAATGTTCTGAAACCAGTTTCTACAATTGGATTTTATACCCTAAAATATAGCCCATTTTTGACAAGATCTGGTCATTGAAGTTTGTTTTTAAAGCCTGATTTGTGGAGCTTCTTCCTTTTGAGTCATCCCCTGAATTCATAATCTTTGCCACTCAAGCAGTTCTAATCAGACTAGAATCCATGTGATCCTGTCGTGCACTGTGATCATTGCATAAAGACAGTGGAGAAAAGACTGCACTCAATCGCAAAATCCGTCATTTTATTATGGGAGATCAAGATTTCATTATTACATAGTCATTTTCCATGCTAAAATTACAAAACAGGAGAATCAGAAACAAATATAAGATATTCGACACCATATCATAAGTTCAAACATAAGCACTACATAGTTAATACCATATTCCAAAGTACAAAGTGTCACATAGTAAAAAATATTGGTGTAGAGCTGATAGGAGTCTAACATGAGCTGAAACCATTGCTTACATGGTTGAACAAGAAGAAAAAGTGATATGAGAGCCATGTAGTGCCCTCTGTTGAGGTGCCAGTGTATAGCCACAAGATAGAAAACCCATATGTTTTTTAATTTTTTTAAGAATGTACTGAACAATGAAACCATAAATAATGGTTAAACATGGAGAACAAATCACATGTGTGCCATAAGTATAGACTGTTCAATGACAGTAAGTGTGGGATAGTATGTCATATATTTTTGCATTACAAACTAATGGAAGAGGATCCATTTACAATTCTATACAACACAGAAAGTACAATGTGAAAATAATGTACCAAAATATCTAATATTTAAGGGAAATGAGTGTGCCCTCTCTGGGCATAAACTAACATTGTACAACTCGTAAAAATACAATTGTGCCATCTCTGGGCTTATAGTATAACCAAGTGTAGTAAAGTAGCAGCTCAATGTTGAAAGACATGAAGCTAGCCAGTGGCGCATAAATGATCATGTAAGTAAAACAAAGGATTGAAAACAATACAATACAATACAAAAGAAGGAAGGGGATGAACCATTTACAGTCCTATACAACACAGAAAGTACAAATTAAAATTTAAAGGAAATTCGTGTGCCCTCTTTGCACACAAATTAAAATTGTACAGATCGTAAAAATACATTAGCACCATCTCAGGGCTTACAGTATAAATATGTGGAATAAAACAGCATACAATATGGAAAAGTATGGAGCTAGCCAGCGGTACACAAAAAATGAACAAATAAGTAAAATAAAAGAATTTAACAGAGTTATGGGAAATAAAATATGTGCAGACAACTGGGATTAAGTGGGAATGTGGTTATTTTCAAATGTGCACCCTCTCTGGGTTAATGCAAGTCACAAAACCAGCCAAGGAATAAGATAAACATGCTTAGTGCTATTTTTATGACCTTCAAAAGCAAGTAAAAATATAAAAATAGTGTAGTAAGTTAAAAGGGTATCCATAAAAGGTATGATGTACCATTGTACCGACTTGAAGTGTCTAACGACATACGGACTTGATCTGTACTACCAATACGATCCATATTGTGGTGATAACAGAAATGCTGGCAACACATTAAGCACAGGGCCGGATCTCATTGTGGGCCATAATGAACAGTGTGACATTTTCAATTGATGTTAAATATATTACATAGTTAGATATAGTAGTCTTTCAATGGGCAAAAACAGTAGCAATGTAAATGAGAAGACTGTACATGAGAATTGACCTATTAATTGGGCAAATAAGTATGTGACATGGGTGCAGACGTACTGAACTGGGTCTCAGAAAGTTCCCAGACGTGGTTGTTCTTCCTGCTCACTGGGCATGTGGAGAGCCTTTTCCACTAATTTGTAATGCAAAAATATATGACATGCTGTCCTGTACTTACTGTCATTGAGTGGGCTATACTTAGGTCTCCACACATGTGATATGCTTTCTATGTTTAACCAGTACTTGTGGTTATATTTTTCAGCACATTAAAAAAAAAAATTATATAGATTTACTATTATGTAACTATTCACCGGTACCTTGATAGAGGGTACAACATGACTCTGACATCACTTTTTTCCTCCTGTTCAACCATGTAAGCAACGGCTTCAAACTCATCTAAGGCTCCTGTTAGTTCTACACCAATATTTTTTACTACGTGACTCTTTGGACTAATGTCACCTGTTGGTATATGGTATGTAACTATGTGGTGTTTATGTTTGCACTTATGATATGGTGTCAAATATCTTATATTTGTCCGTGATTCTCCTGTTTTGTAATTTTTAGCACAGAAGATACCTTTGTAATACCTGAACTCTAAATCAGCAGTAATAAAATGACAGATTTCATGATTCACTGTTCTTTTCTCCATTGTATATAAGCAGTTCTTGTGGTGAACAGTTTTTTATCACTCCAGTGATACAGAATACTGCATATAGGAGCCCATGAGCCACCAGATGGCAATTTATCTGTGCACGTCATGAACGTCTGGTTTTCCTGTTTCGTTACCGAATGGCATGTGGGAGAATAATTGTTGTTAAATTGCAATACAAGCTGTAACCTCTCTGATTTTTTTTTTTTTTTGTGGTCATTTTATGAGACATATGTGGGAAGAGGTAGTATATTGTCTGACTTCCAGGAATGTACACTCTCAGAATGCTCATCAGTTGAATAAGTTGAAAGGTGCCAACTCATTTTGTGAATAAATTTTGTTTCCTTAAGATTCTTCTAATGAATCAGCCTATCATCTCTTTTCCCTACAAATTGTTTTATGTGATTATTCCACTTTAGGTCACTCTGGATGGTTAATCCTAGCTATTATATGATACACTCCTGGAAATTGAAATAAGAACACCGTGAATTCATTGTCCCAGGAAGGGGAAACTTTATTGACACATTCCTGGGGTCAGATACATCACATGATCACACTGACAGAACCACAGGCAACAGAGCATGCACAATGTCGGCACTAGTACAGTGTATATCCACCTTTCGCAGCAATGCAGGCTGCTATTCTCCCATGGAGACGATCGTAGAGATGCTGGATGTAGTCCTGTGGAACGGCTTGCCATGCCATTTCCACCTGGTGCCTCAGTTGGACCAGCGTTCGTGCTGGACGTGCAGACCGCGTGAGACGACGCTTCATCCAGTCCCAAACATGCTCAATGGGGGACAGATCCGGAGATCTTGCTGGCCAGGGTAGTTGACTTACACCTTCTAGAGCACGTTGGGTGGCACGGGATACATGCGGACGTGCATTGTCCTGTTGGAACAGCAAGTTCCCTTGCCGGTCTAGGAATGGTAGAACGATGGGTTCGATGACGGTTTGGATGTACCGTGCACTATTCAGTGTCCCCTCGACGATTACCAGTGGTGTACGGCCAGTGTAGGAGATCGCTCCCCACACCATGATGCCGGGTGTTGGCCCTGTGTGCCTCGGTCGTATGCAGTCCTGATTGTGGCGCTCACCTGCACGGCGCCAAACACGCATACGACCATCATTGGCACCAAGGCAGAAGCGACTCTCATCGCTGAAGACGACACGTCTCCATTCGTCCCTCCATTCACGCCTGTCGCGACACCACTGGAGGCGGGCTGCACGATGTTGGGGCGTGAGCGGAAGATGGCCTAACGGTGTGCGGGACCGTAGCCCAGCTTCATGGAGACGGTTGCGAATGGTCCTCGCCGATACCCCAGGAGCAACAGTGTCCCTAATTTGCTGGGAAGTGGCGGTGCGGTCCCCTACGGCACTGCGTAGGATCCTACGGTCTTGGCGTGCATCCGTGCATCGCTGCGGTCCGGTCCCAGGTCGACGGGCACGTGCACCTTTCGCCGACCACTGGCGACAACATCGATGTACTGTGGAGACCTCACGCCCCACGTGTTGAGCAATTCGGCGGTACGTCCACCCGGCCTCCCGCATGCCCACTATACGCCCTCGCTCAAAGTCCGTCAACTGCATATACGGTTCATGTCCACGCTGTCGCGGCATGCTACCAGTGTTAAAGACTGCGATGGAGCTCTGTATGCCACGGCAAACTGGCTGACACTGACGGCGGCGGTGCACAAATGCTGCGCAGCTAGCGCCATTCGACGGCCAACACCGCGGTTCCTGGTGTGTCCGCTGTGCCGTGCGTGTGATCATTGCTTGTACAGCCCTCTCGCAGTGTCAGGAGCAAGTATGGTGCGTCTGACACACCGGTGTCAATGTGTTCTTTTTTCCATTTCCAGGAGTGTAGTTACTGTTTTCAATGATTTTGAGCTCAATCTGCAAGGAAGTCCTGAATCCCATCCCAAATCTGGTCTGATATGCAGTAAGCTCACATTTTGTTCACTAATTAACAAGGCAAAACTTCATCAAATGCCTTCCTGAAGTTGAGGGAGTGTGCGTCAATGTGGGCATCATTGTCTTTGGCACTCTGGATCTTGTAGATGAACACAGTGAGCTGAGTATTGCAAGAATTCTGCAGGATTCATGTTGATTTTTATGTAGGTGATTTTTGTTCTTCAGAATATCATAATGCTTGAGCATAACACATGTTTCATAACTCTGCAACAGATTGACATCACAGGCCTATAATAATGTGTTCTGTGACCATTCTCGAAAATGGGAATGACAACTCTTTTGTTTCCGATCACTAGGTACATTTTGTCGCTCCAGCAACCTATGACAAACTATTGAAGGAGTAGAGCAAGTTTTTTTTTTTTTTTTTTTTTTAATCTTGTAGGCATCACATCCCATTCAGATACCTTTCCACAACTGAGTGATTTTAGTTGATTTTCTATTCCACAATCACTTACCTCACTCAATATTTGCCATTTCTGCATTCGTACGACAATTGATCTTTGGGGTGAAACAGTTTCAGAAAACTGAATTCAGTTTTTGGCCTTCTGTCTGTCATCCTCTGTTTTGGTGCTAGTATGGTCACTGAGAGACTTGATAAATGATTTTGATCTGCTTATGTAAGACCAAAACTTCTTAGGCTATTTAGTGGGATTGATCGGCAAAATTTTAGTTTCACATTCGTCAACTGCTTCCGACATTGCTATCATTACAGTCGTTTTGGATTTGTTCCAGTTTTGTTTGTCAAAATAGGCTTTGTCTTCTCTTAAATCTTTGATGAAACTCTCTTTGATTTTGTCGTAACGTTCTAATATGGTTGTTGAACCACACTGGACATTTCCCATTACTCAAAATCTTGCTCGGTGGATCTGCCCTAAGGTGTATTGAGCAATACTTTCATATTTTATGCATTTATGCTCCATATATTCTTCCTCAGAGCTGAATATTTTATGTTACCTATTCAGATACTCTGCAATTTGTATCGTGTCAGTCTTGTTAAGAAAAAATATTTTCGCAACTTTCTGGATATTTCTTATAAGACCCATAGTTATTGATGGTGTTATTACAGCCTTACAATCATTGAAGCACTCCTCTACAGTGACTGATTTGAAAAGTTCAGATCAGTTTGTTGCTAGGATGTGTAAGATGTTGCCCTTATGAGTTGATTCTCTAACTATACGCTCAAAGTAATTTTCAGACAAGACATTCAGATGAATCTTACACAAATCCTCATGTCTGGTACCAGTTTTTATTGCAAGACTTGTTCTATAGCTGGCAGATTGAAGTCTTCCCCTATTACAGTTGCATGATCAGGAAATTTACTCGCATTATTCTGCATAAGTTCTCTCTGAAGTTCTCCACCATTACAGCTCCTGAGGCAGCTAGTATGCAAAACCATCTAATTACCTTATTTGACCCAGCTTTGATGCTTAACTACTCCCAGATTATTTCACATTTGGAATCTATAGCCTCACTAGATATTATCAAATTGGTTAGGAAATAAATGTGCCACCACAATTTGTATGTAACCTATCCCTGCAATATGTATTCTAATCAGAATTTATTATTTCACTGCTATCCGCTTTTGTGTTCAATCAACTTTCTGTCTCTAATGACTAAATTGCACTATTACCTTATTTTTTAATATGTGATACTAATTGTGGAACTTTACCATCAGTGCTACTGCAGTTTTCTAACATCACATTAACCTTTTCTCTTCCTGATCTGAAAGGACATAAGTTCTGTCATAGTAATGTGGTTGACAGTGGACATTTCATCATTGATCCCAAGGAGGGGTTACAATAACCTAAAAAACCCTATGTACACAGCATATGTACTCTGTTGCCAAAGTAGCTGCTTCGTTTGTGTGGTGCACACCTGTCCTATTGAGGGACTCTACAATATGGAGTTCCAGAAATTTGCATCCAAGATTGACTTAGAATCATCTGAGCCTTTCTTTGGTTTAGGATTCCTGCTCGTCTCCAAACCAGAGGATTGCTATTGATTCTGGATACAGTGCCAAAAATAGTAAGCTGTGTTTGTACCCTGTTTGTGAAGCTTCACTACTCCAGCCAGCCACCTAAAGGAACTGTGGATAGTCACAGAATCCATGAGGCAAGCTCCAGTTATGCCAAAAAGGGCTAAGATTTTCAGCCATTTGCACCCATTGTATTCAATAGCTGCCCACATCATCTTGGATGAGACCGCCTGACAAATGTCTGAATGCACACTGATAACCTTCTGTACCCTGAAGAGCTCCATTATCTGTCTGACATTAGAGCTCCCAGTAACCAGCACACCCACCCTTGTGGTTGTCTGGACTTGACAGAAAAATTGGCCAATGGTCGAATGGACAAGGCATCCTGTGCTGTTTCAGTTTTATCAACACTGGGCAGCATATTGTACCTGATAAGGCATAAGGAGGCAGCCGTGTACCAATTTTGCATTTTAACCCTTTGACAAGAGATACACAACAACAACAACAAGGTTTCCAGAGCATTCCACCAGATCAAAGATGTTACAGCTTTTGCCACTGGTGGTCCTACATATCTGCAGTTTAGAGCAGCAGTCTGAAGCTTGTCAGTCATGGCAAATGCAGCTTACAGCTATTTCTGGACAGCAGGCAATTCTCCTTGTGTCAACACACAACCACCACTGTCCCTATCCATATCCTACTGTGTAAAAGGTATAAAACACATGAAAGAATATACTAACAAAATCAGTTGGAGACTGATTTGCAATGCACACAAAATATAAACAAGAAAAATAAAAAATAGCATTAAAGTCTTTTCTACAAAGTTCTCACTCTACAGTAAAGATTGCACAATGTGCAAACTCTCAAAACAAAATAAATAACACTACCTAGAACAGTTGTATAAACAGCTGCTGTTCCCATGGAGGTAGGTCACGCAAATGCTAATGCTAAAAAAAAATTCAAATGTACTTAGAAATAGCCTATTTTGACTAACAGTCAACTCAAATAGAAACACAGATATTATTCACTTCTTCAGAGAAGTATCTATTATAAACAGTGGTTACTACATACAAGGTAACTGCTGCTGCTGCAGCTGGAGCTTTGTTTTACCTGCAAGAAATTGTAATCATTGTCAGATCTCTGTTTTTTTTTAAAGAAAACTGTTCACACTTGGATGAGAACTGTTCACACATGGGTGCTATTCATACAGAAAGAAAAAAACTGGAACAGAAGTCAGAATTCATTATCAGATGCCATAATAATCCTAAAAGCGTGCACTCAATACAATAAAAGACAGTGAATCTCAATACTCTTGCTTGATTTGCAGGAAAAATAGTTCAAGACATATAAAAATACAAAATCTTTAATATTATTACTCTTAATTGTGTTAAATTATACCGGGTGATCAAAAAGTCAGTATAAATTTGAAAACTTAATAAACCACAGAATAATGTAGATAGAGAGGTAAAAATTGACACACATGCTTGGAATGACATGACATGGGGTTTTATTAGAACAAAAAAAAAAAAAAAGTATTGCTTGACGCGTGAAAGATCTCTTGCGTGCATCGTTTGGTGATGATCGTGCGCTCAGCCGCCACTTTTGTCACGCTTGGCCTCCCAGGTTCCCAGACCCCAGACAGAGAGATTATTGGCTTTGGGGTTACCTGAAGTCGCAAGTGTATCGTGATTGACCGACATCTCTAGGGATGCTGAAAGACAACATCTGACGCCAATGACTCACCATAACTCCGGACATGCTTTACAGTGCTGTTCACAACATTATTCCTCGACTACAGCTATTGTTGAGGAATGATGGTGGACATATTGAGCATTTCCTGTAAAGAATGTCATCTATGCTTTATCTTACTTTGTTATGCAAATTATTGCCATTCTGATCAGATGAAACGCCTTCTGTCGGACATTTTTTGAACTTTTGTATTTTTTTTTTTTTTTGGTTCTAATGAAAACCCATGTCTTTCCAAGCATGTGTGTCAATTTGTACCTCTCTATCTACATTATTCCATGATTTATTCAGTTTTCAAATTTATACTGACTTTTTGATCACCAGGTACATCTATATAGCAGATTATATGCATTAGTATATGTAAATTATGTTCAATAATACCTACATGAATTACTGTACTAGTCACAGACAATCAGTACCTATGCATCATGTGTATTTCCTATAAGTAGCTTTGCATCTGGCTCTGAGTACCAACCCAATTTGTACTTATTCGTAGCAGATTGCAGCAGCCAGATTGTTGGGTATGGGAAAACACACTGTTGACCGTAAGTGTGTTAAGTGTGTTACCTTCCTGTTTCGGGTAACTTCTGTACCCTCATCCACTGCTCTACCACCACTGCAATTTCTCCCATTTTTACCTAATTACCACGTTCTTTTTTAAAATTTGTCTTTCATGAATTTCTTCAACACATTTATGTGTTTATTTTAGGTAGACACAGACTCTGATCATCATGGAGGCGAGATTGTTGCTGAAGTCCTCAAAGCACATGGAGTTAAATACATTTTTACTCTGGTGGGAGGCCACATTTCACCTATACTTGTTGGTGCTGAGAAACTGGGCATCAGAATAGTGGATACAAGACATGAGGTAAGGAATTAGAATATTCTTAACATAAAGTGACTCTGGATCTTGTCAATATTGATACATATTTGCTGCGCTGTAGTAATTTGTGGATGAACCTTGTGCTCTTACCATGTTCGTATAATTCTAAGATTTACACACTATTTTAAAATTTATGTTTGGCATTGTACAAGCTGTATGAAAAAGATTTGGTTTAAAAATTGGGTTATCACTTAACAAAATTTCTAAAGAAGTACTTAATTAGTGCACTATTTTTAAACCATTTCTTGATGCCCGGGCATCATATGTATGATTGTTACAAGTAGAAGATGGCAAGCTATTCTTATTTTGTGTACACATATTGCTAGTCTGAGCAGTCTAACAATAACAATATTGTGTATAGTATTGTTGTAACCATTATGTAAGTGATCTACACTTTGTGATGACAGATACTGATTTATAGCCATAAGGACCATTGTTAATAATAAACATGCCAGTAAGATGCACTTATAAAACATTTAAATATTTGTTACTTCTGTTTATCAGTTTTTGTAGGGCTCAGTATAAAGCACAGAGCACATATGCAGTTCCAGCATCGTACAAGAAAGGAGAAGTTGTTCCTTCCACATCTCTCCCCTCCCCACAGAAACCTACATGGTAGGCAGAATTCACTGCCTCTGCTCCCTGCATCCCACTGAGTTAGTTACTAAGAAAAAGTACATAAATAATATCACACAATTCTCTATCCACAAATATTTGCTAAATATCAGTGCTACAATTTGTTTTTGAATTATTGTATATTTGTCATATTTTGCTTTAATCTTTTGTTAATAGGTGTAAGGCTGGGGTACAATGGAATCTGTCATAATATTAAGAAATAATTCTCTCTTACATTACATACATGTTTGGTTAATGCAGGCATCAGCTGTCTTCGCTGCAGACGCAGTTGCGAGGCTATCACAGACAGTTGGAGTTGTTGCTGTAACTGCTGGACCGGGCTTAACAAATACTGTAACTGCTATTAAGAATGCTCAGCTGGCTGAATCTCCAGTTCTTCTGTTAGGTAAAATCTGCAGCAGAGTATTATCTCTAACAACAGAGAAAGTGTTAATATCAATGTGAAATGACCCAAAAATATTTTGTAACGAATGTGCTTAAATTTGTAAAGTAACTTTCATACTGTGGCCATGAAATCACTTACTTTAAAATTGTGAGACGGAATTTTTGGTCAGTATTTAATTTCAGGAGGCAAAGTATCAGTGCTGTCAATAAAAATACATGACACTGTCCCAGCTTTTGAAACTAATATTTTGTTCCTCATGGAAGGGAGGAAGGATAGGTAGGGGAGGGTTTAAAAGGTATGGCAGGTTACTCAGGCACCTAAAGCAGGCAGGATTGTGCAGTGTATTTTAATGTGAGCCTATCACCAGTAAAGGAAGAGGGTTGAAGACAAAGGGGTGGTGAGATTTAGGAAATGGGGAGAGTTACGGAAAAGTTGCCAGAGCCCCAGGTCAGGGTAGAAGAATCTTTACCTCTCATCCCATTCAGTAAGTCTCCCCTGACCTATGGTTCTAGGTGACTTTCCCATAACTCCCCATTTCGTAAACCTTGCCAGTCCTTCTGCTTCATCCCTCTTCCTTTCCCTTCAATCTTTATACCAGAAGAAGGAGCAATGACTCCAAAAGCTTGCACACTTCCATTACTTTTAATGTGTTTCCTCCTGCTGCCATTAGATGATTAGAGTTTTTTTTATCTGTCCAGTTGTATTATATTTTCAAAAATAAGTTACTTTGTTTCTCGACACTCTGTGAACAAAATTCTCTGTTGAATGTGTCAAATAACTGTGATCCTTCCTGTGCAATGAACATAAAACACAATATAAGGTTCTCCATTTCTACTGTGTATGCAGTGTGGTAACAGTTTATTGTGGCATTAAAAATATATTAAGTGGCCGCAGTTGAGCAATAATAAGTGTTTCCCTATCTTTCCATGAGGTAATAAATATATCCCTTTTACATAAAGGTGCAAAGAAGGAAAACACTTTTTTCAAGGTTCTGCTCTCAAAATTGTAAGTTTTATTTTGCTTTGATGTAATATATGCAAAAAACTTCTTTTTTAGAAGCTGTAATTCAAAATTAGCTTTACCATAAATAGTAACCACATTGATTGTTTTAGTACCTTCATGTTGAAAAGTCCTACTCAGAAGAATTCTGATTTACAGTACAGTTTCTTAAGTGGATTGTTCACCTATTTCTAAACAGGTATTCTGTCAACAAATTTTTATTGATGCAAAATGTCATATACTTGTTGTCAGTTGCTACATATGACAGAACATCACAATGAACAAAATCTTCTCAATTTTCAGACTATGTCATTTCAAATATAGCATTTGAGCTTTCAGTGGCTATTTGTGCCATGGTCATCAGAAGTAAAGACAACTGACCGCCAGGACTAGCAAGGTTTTCTGCTTATATAAGCAGGATTGCAACATCTTGCACCAATCATAGAGGGCTGAAGTGATGCATGTGTGGAAGACATGTTGGGCAGCTCGTAGCAGCCCTGGCCCACTGCAGGACTGAGTGACATCAGGTGGCGCAAGTGTTTGGCACCACATTTGAAACTGCCGCTCCCACCTCCCTGCAAGTGTAACTCATCCACCATTGCTGTCTTTAGATATCCAGAGCCAGCCTCTGTGCCCTACTCAGTGGTCTGGTCTGAGTTAAAACTGTTGCTGTTTATTCTAATCTCGACCACCTCCTTTATAATGGAATCCCAATATTTTGACACATGAACCAAGACTCTCATCTTTTCAAATTGTACTTTGTGTCTGCTTTCCAGGCATTGCTGAGCTATGGCTGATTTATCAAGCTCTCTTTGTTTATCATGTTGCTTGTGCTCAGTACAACTGCAGCTGTACAAATTGTTCACCATATATAGATGCTGCCACATTCGCAAGGGACACCATGCATGAGGTACATGGAGAGCTATATCATCTTTAACAGGGTGCACCATATTTCTTATCTTATATCTTGGGGGTGGTCTGGAATACTGGTCTCAGTCCATGTCCCTGCAGCACACATCCTAATCTGCTGCTCATTGCCCTACAGTATTTAAGGAAAGCAGCAAGCACGACCTCTTCTGCTGGCTCACAAGGTGTCTTTTGTCAGTGGCACCTAAAGTGTCTGCAATGTCTCCCTTGCCATAACCATTCTTTCTGAACATGCATCACAAATGCTGCAGTTTGGACTATAGGTGGCCATTGTCAGACATAATCTTTGCTCTGTGTGCTTGTGTGTTCAAGACTGCTGTTTTGTGTACAGGGTAGTGAAAACTTTTGACATTCAAGTATCAATCAGTGTGTGTTGGTTTCCTGTACATTAATGCCCAAGCTGGCCTCTTGCCTTCCACTCAACTAAAATGACTAAGAATGGTAGCTTGCCATCCTTCTCCATTATGTGATGGATGAACTGCTGCAGTGCATTTTCACTGTCAGGCCAAGTCGTGACAGTGTCATCAGTGTAACTGTAGGAAGCAAGATGGGCACAACATTGAAGAGTTCAGAGCCTGCTCCTCAAACTGCTGTATGAAGAAATTCATGTCTGCTGGAGACAGTGATGTACCTATTGCTGTGCCTTCCATCATCTAATAATATTTGTCATGGTACAAGCAGTATATAGTCATCAGAAGATGATGGAACAACTTGATGATTCTGGATGGCAGCTGTCCTGAATCAAAATATCCAGTGTGTTTGTACTGCCCCTCATAAAAAGTGACACCACATCCAGTCTACCATTATATCGTTTTGGCGTATTTTTATTTTCTTGAGCCTGTCAGCTAATATCTGTGGGTTTACAACATAGTGTTCACAATGTCCCAATTTGAGTGCTAATAACCCTGCCGAATGTTTTTCCAGCCTGTAAGTGAGTGAACTGATTGCATTAACAGTGGGCCTAAGAGGGACATTTTCCTTGTGTATCTTGGCAATCCATAAAGCCTAGGATGTCTAGTGGCGCAAGCCATTATTTTCTTCGACACTTCATCTGGTAATCCACAGTCCTTTAATAACTTCCCTGTCTTTTAGGCAATGGCCTGTGTCGGATCATGACTAAACTAATGGTATGTATCATCTTCTAATAAATGTAGCACATTCAGATGGTAGTCTTCAGTGTTCAGAACCACTGTGGCATTTCCTTTGTCAGCTGGCAAGACCACCATGTCCTTGCTCTCATGTAGTAAGTGTAAGCCATGTCATTCCTCCTGACAAATATCAGATTTTGTGGGTTAGCTTTCGCCAGTATACAGCTGGTGATTAGCCTGATGTACTCAGTTGTGTCACACGAGAGATGCTGAATGCACTGCTCTATTCCACTCTATTCCAATAACCATATCCAATATTGGCAGACATCACAGGACTGGAGAGAAATTAAGGCATCTTCTCAGCACTACCATAGAGTTGTGATCCAGCTCTTGGTTGGAGAGGTTGGCAACAGTTCTATGGCCCTTATCATTCTCCATATCAGTTCCTCTGTGAGTTAAGCAGTCAGTCGATGTTACATTGCTTCGACGTTACATTGCTTAGACGGTGTCTTGCACAAACTTGCACATTGTTGTGCAGCGATGGCCATGTCCACCCACTCCCAGACGAATTGCAACAAGGTTGATGACAAAAATTGATGACAATCAAATAGTTTTCTGGCATTAAGCTAAAGCACATACCTTGTCTGCTGTCTCACTGAGGCATGACTAGTGCTCTTCAGAATTATGTCCACTACAGCAGCTCAAATTTGTTGCTTGACTACAGCAAAGTGAAGAATTACCCCCTTGTCTTGGCAGTTTTGTAAATTCACAAGATGTAATATATTTTCCCGCAGTTTTCTAACAGTCTCACACTGTGTGTCGTGTCCTTATCATAGAGGATATATGTGTGTCCTTGGAGTCTTTCACAGCATCATACCTGAAACAAAAGCTTCTCTATTTTTAAGCCATGTCATTCTGAATAAAACACTCAAGCTTTCAGTAGTTATCTTTGCCAGTGTAATCAGAGGTAAAAACCACTGTATATGGGGCAAGCATGGTTCTACACTTATGTAGGCATGATTGCAGCATTTGGCACAAATCAGAGGGAGCTAACGTTATTTGAGCATGGAAGGTGAATTAGGCAGATCATAGCAGCTCCAGCTCACCACAGGACTAGGTGATGTGAGGGACCAGCACCATGTTTGAAACTGTTGCTCCCTCCTCCCAACAAGTGCTGATACTTGAAAGCCAGTAGTTTTCACCATTCTGTACACAAGAAAGCTCCTGAACACGTTAGCACACAGAGCATAGATTATTTTTGATGACGACTACCTACAGTCTGAAATGCAGCATCTGAGATGTGTGTTCAGAGAGAATGGTTATAGCAAGAGAGACATTGCAAATAATTTGAGGTGCTACCAATGCAGGATGCCTTGTGAATTGGCAGAAGAGACCAAGCCAACTGCTTGCCTGTGATACTGTAGGGCAACAAGCAGCAAGTTAGGACATGTGCTGCAGACATGAACCGAGACCAGTGTTCTGGTCCATCCCCCAGATATGAGATAAGAGAGATGTTGTGCGTTGTTAAAGATGACATAGTTGTTCATGTGCCTGGTGTCCCTTGAAAATGCGGTGGCATCTGTTCAGGTCAAACAATTGTGGAGCATTGTACTGAGCACATTCAGTATACTAAGTGAAGGGAGCTTGACAAGTCAGCCGTAGCTGAGCATTGCATGGAAATTAGACTCAAAATACAATTTGAAAATATGAAATTTTGCCTCGAGCATCAACGTATTGGGATTTCGTTATAAAGGAGGTGGCCAAAATTAGAATAAACAGCAACAACTTTAGCAGAGACCAGGGGTACACAATTAGTAGCATATATGGGCAGGCTTTGGATGTTGAAAGACACCAAATGCAGATGCTTGTAGGGGAGAGCAGCAGTTTCAGATATAGTGGTGACTCCTCACATCACCTGACACTGCTCAGTCCTGTGGTGGGCCCAACTCATCTTCCATGTTTGCATCGCTTTGGGCCTCTCTGGTTGGTGCCAGATGCTGCAGTCATGTGTATATAATTGAAAAAGCCAGGCCTGGCAGTCAGTTTTACTCATGATGATGATAGTGGAGGTAGCTATTGAAAGCTGGAGTGTTTTATTCGAAATAATGTGGCTTGAAAACTGAGAAGATTTTATACAGGTGTGATGCTGTAAAAGACTATGAGGCCACTTCATCACTTGCAGATAGTTCATACCCATAGTGTGATGTTACCCTAGTGTCTATACAAGAAGCAAAAGTGTTCTTATAGTTCCTTACATCAGCTAGTTTTGCCTTGATATCTCTGATGCTTCTGCCGTCATGCTACCTAGGTCCTCACACTGTTTTTATTTGTTTGCAACACGTAAGTATTTTGTTGCCAGACTACTACTACCATTACACTGTGCCTTTTTTGGAACAATGTAGCCTAATGGAAGGGTAGGCCAAAAACTGAAGATTCTCTCATATTCTGGAATCATTGGGTGGAGAAAGAAAGTACTGAATTTTTGAAATTACTTTGATTCAACAGCGAGCAATGTAATTGAAATGTGCAGAATCTTGATAAATATCGTGGTTTAAATATGATAAATGTGAAGTTGTTTCTTCTTTTTTTGTTCTCCAAATCAACTGAAATCTTGATCAACTTTGGGACACTTGTGCTCTGTGATTGAATTAAAAATTAGAAAATCAGTGCTCTTACCAAGTGGAATTTATGTCAAAGACAGTGAAATTGATGTCTATGACAATTAATGTCAAAGGACTTAAAACATTCTTAAGTTTCAAGCCTTAGAGTTCATATACAAGCCCAGATGCTGCTCGGAGTAATATTGATGTTGTCACTTTGCTATCTCCATACAGGGTCATGTTTCTGATCTGTATCTGCCATTTCAATTTGAAGTTTGTTATAGCAGCCACCCATGTGTTACTTAGCTGTATGCCAGTATCCTGTTTCAGTGTTATTACATATTTTAATTTTGATACAACACTTTCCAAGGTGTTAGTTGCTCTTTTTAAAATGTTTCCTCAAATGTAATTTTGTGGCTATTTTGTTCTGGACAAACCAGTTTTCTGAAGTAGCAGAGGTAGAAATGCATTTCATGTTGATTGTGTTCTTGTTTGGTAGCCTGCCATCTTTTGACAACATTGACAATGAATTTTGTAGATGGCAGATGTATGAGGGCCAATGTTATCTTTCAGAGGCAGCTAAAAGGTGAATATGTTATTACATTTCTTCAGCACTTAGAATATATTTCCCATTATTGTATCTTAAAATGGTAGCTATATTTACCACTACATGACCTCTTTGATATTCAGATGTGAAACTCTGTCTCTAATGCCCTCATCTTAACAAAGTCTGAAGTTTGTTGTGAGCAGGTTTTAAAAATATCTGGTTGGGGCTCAGGCTTTTGGTGTGTCAGATTGAATTTATTATGTGCCATGGTCTTTTCAGTACAAAAGAATATGTGCAAGGTAGTGGTGACTGTGGCTATTTATGTATTTGGTATGTCTAGATTGGCTTTGAAGTGACAGGGAGCTGGTAGGGTGAGTGGTAAGGTGCTAGGCCAATAAAAGAATATAAAATTTTAACAAAAATTTATTAACATTAAGAGTGACAGAATAAACAAATAGTAAAACTTAATGAGGAAGCTCCAATGGTTCTTGAGAAAGTGCCATGCAAGGCAGTATAAATAAATATTCTCCACTGAGAAAGTAATTTAGAAAGACAGGTGGTTACTGTTCTTTTAGCAGCACACACAAATACAAGCTTAATAACAACATGAACCGCTCATGGCAATATTTCAATAAACATAGTATTCCAAAATTTTGAAAATGACCGAGGCCTTCTGGCAAATGAAAAAATAATGATTAAAAAAATTACAACCAATGGCCAATTATAAGTTTTTAGGAATTGGGATGCCTCAAAATTTTACTTAACATACACAGGATCTCAGACTGGAATATAGGCGAGGCCCACGTAGGATAAGAAAGGAAGACATAATTTACCAACAACAGCCAGGTGCAGGTTAGAGACTGAAAACTATCTCACGATAGTACTACTAAAGATTTATTTTAGTGTTTTTGACCAAAAGGAACTGCAATCAGCAGCCATTTACAAGTAGGCTTAGAACAAGCACCTTAGAGCAATAATAAGCAAAAATGTAGTAGCAAATATATACCACTAATGGGACCTTACAACCTAGATAATTAAGTAAAATGCCTTGTGGCACCAAAGTAATAAATCAGGTAAGATGCCATGTGACAACAAGATTTTTAAAAATAAAAGACATTCTTGATAATAAATAACAAAAGGGTTAGCAGTTAATGTGGAATGACCAGGAATGGAAACAGAAAATCCTTAAATTAACTTTCGCCCACAGGGGCAGCAAAGTGAGGCAGAACAATAGATAACAACAGAAAATGGCGAATGTATCACAAAGGGTCAAGCTCACCATAAATGTGGCTGTCATTCAAAATTGCAATAGAGGCACACAGATTTGACTTGCTGGCCAGCTGCTTTAATAAAAGGAGACAGATGCCTTTATTAGCCACGGCATTCAGAAATTAAAATGGTACATCTTTGTTTTGAATTAGCTGTCAATTGAGGTGCCTGATAGTAGGCACATAGGACTACACAACGAGGCCCCCTTCTGGGCTTGTTTACCATGTATGTCCAACAACATTAACAACAACAACAACAACAAAATAATAATAATAATAATAATAATAATAATAATAATATCATCCTCCATTGTTAAATTTGTTCATTCGTCTGTTTTGGCTGTGTGTGTGTGTGAGTGTGTGTGTAGATTGGTATCAGTTTTTGTGCTCTCTCATGGAGATTCTTCACTACTTACCTTCCCAGACCGTTCTCTTGTGTAGAGAAATTGTATAGCAAAATTTTGTGTTATGTCTTGGAGAAGTCTCTGAAATGAGACCTCTAATAATAACATCCCAATTTTGGCATCATACTTAGTGTGTTCTCTATGGTTAACTCACCATTAACCAGCATGACAAGATATGAGCAGGTTGGCTTGTAAGAGAATCGCACAGTCATGTACTTCGAGCCATATAGAGTAATCTGGTGGTAATTCTGAAATACACCAAATAAAACACCAAAATTTTATTTGTAGTTGAAAGCCAATACCAGCTATATTGGAAAACCGATCCACCTCATAATAATATGGCCATCTGCCACTTTCCTACAATCTCTCTAGATGAATTGCTATTGGCACTTGAATTGCTGTTGGAATATTTATTTTAGAACTATAGTGTCATTACACATAAAAAACACAAAACTTGGCAGCTCATTCTTCTATGTAGGACAAACATAGCAGTAGCACAGCAATTTATTTCACCATTTTACTCTTCAGTTCATTATGTCACAGTACATAGTGGCTCAATTAAGTTAACATACAACAGATCGCTAAATGATACCATTACATGGAAATACTCAGTAAACTGTGTATTGTATTGATAAAAACTGGGAATACATAATGAAGACATTAAGTAGTTGCTTGTTAGATATTCCTTCCCCTCTATCATGTTGACTAGTTTCAGCATCCTTTGTAGTTTACAATTTTCCCATATCCAAGAGAGCACATCATATGAATATTCCTCCAGTGCCTGTATAACTCATACCAAAATGGTTTATACCTGGTCATATAGTCACTCTTTGCTCCTCTGCATTAGGACTTTAGCTGTTATTTATATAAAATATACACCATCGTCAGTCCATTTTTGGAAAGCGAATGAAACGTGTGTGTGTGTGTGTGTGTGTGTGTGTGTGTGTGTGACAACTGCATAAATGACTTGTAGTTAAAGAGCAGCTTACTGTATAATTTGTTAGCCATACACATACTGTTTTCAACATGAAACTATATCATGACTTGACCTGAATTCTCATTTATTTCAGGAGGAGCTTCTGCAGGACTCTTAAAAGGACGAGGGGCTCTGCAGGATATTGATCAGATGTCATTGTTTACCCCACTTTGCAAATTTTGTGCTGCAGTTTCAGCAGTTCGTGACATTGCTCCAACTCTAAGGCAGGCATTAAAAGAGGCACAGTCAGGAACCCCAGGTACTGCATGAAGCATGAAATGAAACTGAGTCACATTAGCTACCATCTGTTATGGCTGTGAAGTTATTTTTCTGAAATTTTGTTCTCATTTGTAAATTATGCATATACTACTTTATGCTGTAAAAGCCATACTGCAAGAGAAAAGAAATCATATGTTCAGGATATAGTTTACCACTGAACTTACAGCAACATACAATGGCTGCTACTGTCTTAAGTTTACAAAATAAAAATGATTGCCCTCAAAAGCTTAATGGAAAGAACAAGCAAAGAAAATCTGGTATGATGAAAGGTGGATATGTGACTTGAACTCTTGAGTTAGAAGAGAGGCAACAGATAAAGGGAAAAACGAAATGCAGACTTTTTCTGTTACCTCCTCCTAACACTATATTTTCTGTTTTTAGTTTCAGCTCATTAAGAAGGAAATTTTTGTTATAATGTCTTGGAATTTAAAACCTTCCAACTTGGTTTTCCACGTATAAAATACTTTTTTCTCTAACGTAATTTGTTGCTTCTGTTTATTCACATTGTTGCCTGTAAATTGGTAAAACATTACTATAAGTACATAAAACTGGTCTTGGAGACATTTGTTTTTGTTGAAAGAATGAAAATGGATAAAATCCACAGTTATGAAACTATTGAAAGTTTCCCATTATTTATTATTTTGGGGAATATTTATGCCAGAACTACTTCACAGAAATGGAGGAACATGTGCTAAGGATGGCCTGTGTGAGTGCAGTATGGAGTGAAAGGTGAGATGAATGAAGCAGGTGACTGGCTGCAGCCAAGAATGAAATGTAGGCCTCATAAGACTATAGCACACATACATAGAAAACCAACTTGAGATGGGAACATATTAGATATCTGATCATTTTGAGGAAGTTAATCTGGAAGAAGGTATTAGCGATCATAATGTCGTCGTGGCTTCTATGTCAGTGGAAGATGCAGGAAAAAAAAAAAAAAAAAAAAAAAAAAAAAAGCACCGTAGAGTTTTTTTGTTTGGGAAAGCAAGTAAAAATGTCATTAATGAATATCTTCATAGTCAGCTCCAAGCATTCACTACGGGACACAAAGATACTGAGCATCTTTGGTTGGAATTTAAAGGTATTGTCCACCACATGCTAGAGAAATATGTGCTTAGCAAAAATATATGTTCAACAAACATATTAGGAAGTTGCTGACAAAGCAGAGAATTTTGCACAGTCATTTTAAACGTAGTCACTGCCCTGCTGACAAACAGAAATTATGCAAAATGAAAGCATCTGTCAAAAGGTCAATGGGAGATTCTTTTAACAAAATTGAAAGCAATATTTTATCTGCAGATTCTAAAAATAGCCCCAAAAAATGTTGGTCATATATAAAATCTATGAACGCTACTAATAATTCAATACGTTCTCTTGCTGACAGTATGGGTAATGTAACAGATGATGATAAACAGAAGGCCAAAATTCTAACCATAGCTTTCAAAAACTCATTTATGGTAGAGGACTGCAGCACCATTCCTCCTTTCAATTATTGAACAAACACGAGGGTGGCTGACATAGTGTTTAGCATATCTGGGATTGTAAAACAGTTAAGATCCTTAGATGCGAGGAAGGCATCTGGCCCAGACAGTATCCCCGTAATATTTTATGCTGACTATGCTACACCAGCCATGGTGGCCAAGCGGTTCTAGGCACTTCAGTCTGGAACCGCGCGACTTCTACGGTCGCAGGTTCGAATCCTGCCTTGGGCATGGATGTGTGTGATGTCCTTAGGTTAGTTAGGTTTAAGTAGTTCGAAGTTCTAGGGGACTGGTGACCTCAGCTGTTAAGTCCCATAGTGCTCAGAGTCATTTGAACCATTTGACTATGCTACAAATATAGCACCATTCTTACCCATCATCTGTCAGAGATCATTGTAACAGCGGAAAGTTCCATGGGACTGGAAGAAGGCCTAGCTCATAGCAATCTATAAAAAGGGTAGACAATGAGATGCACATAATTACCAGCCAATTTCACTGACATCGATTTGTTCTAGAATCATGGAACATGTTTTGCATTCAGACATAATGACCTTTCTAGACTCTGAGAAGCTCATCTGCAGAAACCATCTTGGTTTTGGGAAACAGCACTCATGCAAGGCACAGCTGGCCCTCTTTGTACATGATATACAACAGGCTCTAGATACCGGCTCCCAGGTTGATGCCATATACCTAAACTTTTGAAAGGCATTCAGCTTAGTTCTGCACTGTTGCTTGCTCCAAAAAATGCACCTGTACGGTCTATCCAATGACATATACGGTTGGATAGAAAGTTTTCTAACAGGCAGTGAGCAGTATGTCGTCCTGAATGGGGAGACTTCAACACAAACAAGCGTAACATCAGGTGTGTCCCAGGGCAGTGTAATAGGTCTGCTGCTTTTTACGATTTACATAAACGATCTGGTTGACGGTGTTGACAGCGGCATTAGACTGTTTGCTAATGATGCTGTAGTCCACAAGAAAGTAGTATGACACGAAAGTTGTGAACAAATCAATTAGGATTTGCAGAAAACAAATGGGTGGTGTAATGACTGGCAGTTATCTCTCAATATCAGTAAGTGTAACCTACTGTGTATAACGAAGTGAAAATGCCCATTAATGTATGAGTACAAAATAAATGCTCAGTCTTTGGAAGCGGTAACATCGATCAAGTATCTGGGTGTGACTATTTGAAATAATCTCAAATGGAACGATCAGATTACGCAAGTAATGGGTAAGGCAAACTCTAGATTGCAGTTTATTGGTAGAATCCTGAAGCAATGTAGTCCTTCAACAAAGGAAATTGCTTATAATACATTAGTTCGTCCAGTCTTAGAGTATTGTTCGTCTGTATGGGACCCTTACAAGTTGGATCTGATTCAAGAGACTGAGAAGGTCCAAAGAAGAGTGGCAAGATTCGTGACTGATACATTTAGCCATCGCGAGAGTGTTACAGATCTCATAGAAAGTTTGAAGTGGGACACACTTGCAGTTAGATGACATGCTATATGTAAGGGGCTGCTCACTAAATTTCAAAATCCGATCTTCCCTGAGGATGTAGAGCATATATTAGTACCACCAACTTTCAAATCTCGCAATGATCACCATTCGTAGATAAGGGAAATTAGAGTTTTTCCCCCGCGCGAGCCGAACAGAGGGGGGGGAGTATATGGTATTTGACTTTGGAGCAAATAGTGCCCTCCGCCACACACCACTTGGTATCTAGCAGAGTATATATGTATATGTAGAAGAAATGCTTTAGCCACAAAGAATAAGGAGACATCTGACAGTAAAAATAATAACTGGGAGTACTCAGTAGATTTTACTATAATTGTATGCTATTAAGTTTGTAGGATTCCACAGTGAATTGCAAATATCTAATGTGACATTTTAAACATTTTCGTGCAAATTTTTGTGTGACACAAATGCTTATACACTTATGAGCCAAGAGATTATGACTACTTGCTTAATAGCTTGTTTGTCCATCTTTGGAATGAAATACATCACTGATTCTGCATATCAGCTCTGTGGCATTAGATGTCTACACACAGGTCATGTAATTTTCATAAGTAATGAGCCACTGATTTGCGTACGCGATGACGGTGCCTGATAGTGACCAAGATTGGTTCCATAGCATTTATATCATGCGTGATAGTGTTACGGAGATGTTTAGCAAACTCAAGTGGCAGACTCTCCAAGAGAAGTGCTCTGCATCCCAGTGTAGCTTGCTGTCCAGGTTTCGAGGGGGTGCGTTTCTGGATGAGGTATCGAATATATTGCTTCCCACTACTTATACCTCCCAAGGAGATCATGAATGTAAAATTAGAGAGATTCAAGTGCGCACAGAGGCTTTCTGGCAGTCGTTCTTCCTGCGAACCGTACGCGACTGGAACAGGAAAGGGAGGTAATGACAGTGGCACATAATGTGCCCTCTGCCACACACCGTTGGGTGGCTTGCGGAGTATAAATGTAGATGAGATGTAGAAATTTGCTCACTGAAACATCAACATAAGTTTACAATGGTGCTCCTCAAACCACTGTAGCATGCTTCTGGCTCCAAGACCTGGACAATTATACTGCTGAAAGTGACGTCACTGTCAGGGAAGATGTCAAGCATGGAGGGTGGAGGTGGTTCGCAGCTGCCAGTGTCTCTTCGATTACTACCACAGGTCCCATGCAAGGGCAGGAGAATGTCTCCCATAGCACAATAATACGACTCCCACCAGTCTGTGTCCATGGTGCACTGCACATTTTGAGCCACTGTTCACCTCGATGGCGATGTTTGTGGAGACGATCAGTGACCTAGTGTAGCTAAAATGTGATTCACCCTAAAAGCCCACATGTTTCCACTGATGAACAGTCAAATCCCGATGGTCCCATTCCCACTGCATCATAATTGACAATGTTACTAGGTCAGCATGTGAACACGAAGGGGTGGTCTGTTACAGAGCTCCATGTTCAACAATGAACGGTGTGCTCTGAAACACTTGTGCATGCACCAGCATTGTGCTCTTTCAGCAATCTATCCTACTTTACAGAACAGACAAGTCTCTGGACACCACGTCCTGTGAAGAGTACTAGATGTCCAACCGTTTAGCGTCTAGTGGTAGTTCTACTGTCCTTCTATCTCATTCCATAGATGCTCACAACTGTAGTATGTGAACATTCGACCAGCTTCACCATTTTCAAGATACTCATTAGCAGACTCTGCGTAATAATAGTCTACCCTTTGTCAAAGTTACTTATCTCAATGGATTTCCCCATTTGCAGCCCATATCTTCGCTAGGCTGATCCTCCGTCCATGTCTGCCCCAATTACACACTTTTGTTACCATGTCACATACCCCCAATACCACCAGGCAGTGTCCAAAGTTGCTGTGGGCAGTAGTTATAATGTTTTGGCTTATTAGTTTACCTATACACAAGGGGGTTACATTGTAGCAGCATACATATGTTTATGTCCAAATGCTGTTTTTGATGCTATTTTGGATTCAAATTTTATGTAGAAACTATATCTAGGAATTAAATGGAGAACTATTCACAAGAATAGCGTGTGACAAATGTAATAGCAAGAGATCATACCTATGTGATACTCAAGACAAAATGTAGAATTACACTAAGAGCCAAAGAAACTGATACAACTGCCTAATATGTAGGGCCCCTGCCAGCACACAGAAGTGCCACAACAAGATGTGGCATGGACTCAACTAATGTCTGAAGTAGTGCTGTAGGGAACTGACACCGTGACACCTATAGGGCTGTCCATAAATCCATAAGAGTATGAGGGGTGGAGATCTCTTCTGAACAGCATATTGCAAGGCATCCCAGATATGCTCAATAATGTTCATGTCTGCAGAGTTTGGTGACCAGCAGAAGTATTTAAACTCAGAAGAATGTTTCTGGAACCACTCTGTAGCAATTCTGGACATGTGGGATGTTGCATTGTCCTGCTAGAATTGCCCAAGTCTGTCAGAATGCATAATGGACATGAATGAATGCAGGTGATCAGACAGGATGCTTACGTACATATCACCTGTCAGAGTCATATCTAGACATATCAGGGGTCCAATATCACTCCAACTGCACCAGCCCCACACCACTACAGAGCCTCCATCAGCTTGAACAGTCCTCTGCTGACATACAGGGTCCATGGATTCATGAGGTTGTCTCCATACCCGTACACGTCGACAGTCCAATGTCAGTGTTGACAAGTCCAGGTGAGGTGTAAAGCTTTATGTCTTGCAGTCATCAAGGGTACACAAGTGGGCCTTCAGCTCTGAAAGCCCGTATCGATGTTTCCTTGAATGGTTTGCATGCTGACACTTGTTGATGGCCCAGCATTGAAATCTCCAGCAATTTGTGGAAGGGTTGCACTTCTGTCATGTTGAACGATTCTCTTCAGTTGTCATTGGTCCCGTTCTTGCAGGATCTTTTTCTGGTCACAGCGATGTCAGAGGTTTGATGTTTTACCAGATTCCTGATATTCACGGTACACTCATGAAATGGTTGTAGGGGAAAATCTCCACTTGTGTGCTGATTATAACACCACATTTAAACTCAGTTAAATCTTGGTAACCTGTCATTGTAGCAGCTGTAACTGATCTAACAACTGCGCCAGACGCTTGTTGCCTTATATAGATGTTGCCAACCACAGTGCCGTAATCTGCCTGTTTACGTATCTGTATTTGAATACGCTTGCCTATACCAGTTTCTTTGGTGCTTCAGTGATGATAATAAGCATAAAAAGAGACATGTACTGTGGTGTCACCGCCAGACGCCACACTTGCTAGGTGGTAGCTTTAAATCGGCCGCGGTCCATTAGTACATGTCGGACCCGCGTGTCGCCACTGTCAGTGATCGCAGACCGAGCGCCACCACACGGCAGGTCTCGAGAGACGGACTAGACTCGCCCCAGTTGTACGGAGGACTTTGCTAGCGACTACACGGACGAAGACTCGCTCATTTGCAGAGCAGCTAGTTAGAATAGCCTTCAGCTAAGTCCATGGCTACGACCTAGCAAGGTGCCATTAGCATTACATTGCATTTATCTAGAGAGAGTCTCACTTGTATCATCAAGAACGCTGTATACAAATGATGGATTAAAGTTAAGTATTCCAGCAGCTACGTACTTTTCTTTATAGCATTCATTACGTATCCTGTTTCAGACCTCACGCCACCCTGCGTGAGTTAGCGCGTGCATCTTGGCCGCCTCTTTCTATTAGTGTACGTAGTGTTGGCAAGTCTGCCGACACTACATGTACAAAACAGACTGTGGATAAATAGAATTACACAGGTGGCTTTCCTTGTGAGCAAGGAGTTATTTTTTACATTCTGAATGCTGAAGGCAGTTCAGTACTGATATCTTATTTTTCTGCTTGCATGTCTTTCTTCCATATAGCAGTTGTTCCTGTATTAACAGAAGCCAAGTAGACATTCCGTTCACCTTACAGTGTGTAAATAAATGATTCAGTTATATGGAACATGCTTGTTTCACATGGAAATAAACAAAACAGTCAAACACACACAGTCCCTTCTGATGTGTCACACAACTGATTTTCTTTGATGGGGAATTGAGATTGATGTATTATGGATTCGGTGTGTCTCTTGTTGCTCTGAAAAGTATGTTCATTTTGAGTAAAGTTGATAAGCTTTTGAGTTACATTTTATATGATCCTGTTTTGTTAATTACTGTTCGTTTATCAAATTATTGTACAAGTTTAAACTTCCAGGTGGTGATGTGTGTATTACTCTCATCTGTTGCATTTTTCCCATTTCTTGTTGAATGAGAGAAATTGACTGATGCATATTATTTACAGGTCCTGTTTTTGTGGAACTTCCTGTGGATGTGCTATATCCATACAAACTTGTTAAGAAAGAAGTTGCATCAGGTACAAAACCAGGGAATATATTGGCAAAGGCTATCAACTGGTATGTGACTTCATCACTCAGACTAAATTGATGCATGAAATACTATGTCTTCATAGCTGAATGTTTGATTTTTGCTTCAGTAGTCTAGCTGCCATTTGTACAATGTACTAAATTGCTGATTTAGAATGGTTTTTAAAACCAGTGAACTTTTTACTATGTTTTCAACAAGTTATTTGTGTCCAGAATGAATTGCCACTCTGCAGCAGAGTATTCATGGATTTGAAACTTCCTGCCAGATTAAAACTGTGTGCCGGATAGGGACTGGAACCTGGGACCTTTGCCTCTCAGGGCAAGTGCATGACTCACAACGTGCCCTCACAGCTCTACTTCCAGCAGTACCTCATCTCCTACCTTAGTCTGTCAGGAAGTTTCAAATCAGTGACACTCTGCTGCAGAGCGAAAGCTAATTTTGGAAACACTCCCCCAGGCTATGGCTAAGCCGTGTATCCACAATATCCTTTCTTCCAGGAGTGCTATACTCCAATTAAAATTACTCTCTGATTGAGAGATGGTAGTAGTGGGGAACAATGTAACAAATTATCTAAAGAATTGGAGAAAATTGTATGGTGTGAACACAACTGAATTATTGATAACCGACAGACCACTAATGGATGCACAGCAGTTATATCTAAATCACTTTCACTATCATCTGTGTAATCAGTAGAACTGCTGTCAGAATTAAGTGAAGGAAGTTGTTCCATGTTATTATCGACTACAAATTCATTCTCCCATGCTTTCGTCATTTCTTCCTTCACGTGCCTTGCAAAATTATGCCAATCTGGTGATGAAGTGTTTTTCATAACATAATATGTCAATCTTTCTACTTCTGTCAGCATAAATTTTTGTTGTTCCTTGCCACATAACCCGTAACTTGAGCCCACAAGAGTTCACTGGAATTGAAATGGCATTGATGTGATGGATAGTTCATCAAAACATGTAGAGGTAAATGTGCTTTATTCTGAGCCATGAAATTCTCTCTTTCTACAGTCATCTGACATGTGAATGTTTTCCTGTTGTAGCCAGTTAACTGTATTGTTTTCTGGAAGTTACTGTAGGCACCTTATAAACAATAGTCAAATGAAATGAGATGTTGTCCATAACTATTACTGAAGATGTGAATATGTTTTTGATGGCTCTTTGATATCAACAAGAGCTTCAGAATGTGTCACGGATTCAAATTCTGTATTCCATTAGGTGACACAAATCTCCATTGCATTTTAATGCATCAATCAACAGCTAAAACCAATGAAGAATAACTTATATAAATTCTCAACTTTTTATGTTCATGGATGTAGAAATAAAATGGAAATGTTTACTACATTGTTAAAAGTGTTGTATTAACTAAAATGAGAGCTATTAATTTTGTGACTGCATTGCTATGTGAACATAGTTTTCTTAGAAAAAATAACAGTAAGCTTAAATAAAAGATTGAATATGTATTTCAATTCAACATTTTTGTTAACAGTCCAGTGCTTTGCTTTTATGTTAATGTGTCTAACAGACAATTCCATTTCATTTAATCCCACTGCAGCACACTGTAACTGTAATGCGAACTTAAATTGCAGATGCCACTGATGTGATAAATTGTGTAAGAACCAGAAACATGAAACATGAATTTGGTATAATACATAGGGAGAACTTGGATTAGCTGCACAGTGGCACACTGTGAATATATAAAAATTATATTTGCTCCACATTGTAGTGGCCGTGCGGTTTTAAGCGCTTCAGTTTGGAACCGCGTGTCCGCTACGGTTGCAGATTCGAATCCTGCCTCGGGCATGGATGTGTGTGATGTCCTTAGGTTAGTTAAGTTTAAGTAGTTCTAAGTTCTAGGGGACTGATGACCTCAGAAGTTAAGTCCCATAGTGCTCAGAGCTATTTGAACCAAGCTCCACATTGTAGTGAGGTATGGCTCTCCTTTCATTCTTAAAAACAATTTTGTTGTGATGGTTTTCCACTGCAAGCTCTCAGGATTAACTGCTGTAGGTTTCTTGATTTCAGAAGTCATAAGTGTGACCACTAAAGGCAAGCTACAATGTGAGACTTTTAATGAAAATATATATATATGGGATGGAAATGTTGCTTTATATATTTTTGTTATTTTTTCTTTCAGTATGAACTTTGTTGTAGAGCCCCTTATTTATGTGTGGTAATAAAAATTCATTTAGACAGAATTAAGCACATTTAAAATTATGTGAACCTTCAACCCTCTCATGCTGATAAATTCATACTAACTGATTAAGAACATTTAGTTGAAAATTGTATAAATTAAATTTTTTTTTTACGTATTTCGGCCTTGGCACACATTTTCTAAATGCAGTGGTTTTTTTTTTTTTTTTAAATATTTACTGAATTCTTTCCCGGCGTTAGCTATGGAACACAAGACTGTCTCTGTTAGCATAAAATGGTTAAATATTGCCAAGCCGACCTGAACGTTTCATTATCATTGACAAAACACACTTCACTATACGTTTAAGTTATTTGCTTTAGAAATTGAAAGAACCAATAGATTGTTAAACTTCAACGTTAACTATCCGCCTATGAATGCACAAATGTGAAACCAGTAATAAATTCCGTCAGTCTCAGGATTGCTGTAAAAGAAAAATATTTTCATAATTCACTGCTAATTTTATCTGCTCCCGATTTACGGGTTTGGTTAATTTTTCTTAGCGGAACAATTTTTTAAATGTGCCGCTGCTGCAAATCGTTCGGTCGTGGCACAGTCCAGCAACACCAACGATAATTGCTAAAAATGCTAAAAATTCTTTAAAGAAATGTTATAGATGACATGGGCAAGCTAATTTACATTAGTAATACACAATTTTGATAAATTATAGTGTATTTAGACCACCACAATAATTCAACTTACATTACTTTGTAATTTCTCCTCTAATGGTGGCTAAAGATAGATATAGACAAAAGAAGTCTACTCATTCATAAAATGCTACGTCACAGGTTCCTCTCTCTCTCAGCTCTCGAGGAAGACGACAAAGAATGCACATTATGTATTCCTATTTATACCACTGCTGACCGTTAATGTCTCTTTGCAAACTTACAACATTACTCCCCTCTGTGGCTGTATTTTACATTTTTCTTATCGCAGATATTAACATATTTCGTGATTACATTATGAGTATAGGAATATTACAATCATAAATACATCGAGAATATTATTACAGAAAATATTACAATAATAACGAATGTCCTTTATACAAAATCAAATAATATTTTTTTTGTTAAACAATTACAGTACATACGAATTGCTTCATAGCGTACATAGTACAATTAAATGTCATTTCCTTTGATTAATAGTGTGTGTGCTGCCAGGGAATGTTACAGACTATAAGTCGTGAAAGTATTGAAGCTTTTAACCAAATAGTTTATTTATGATTATGTGGTAGAGATTGTGAATCTGATATTTTTCTTTTCAATGTTTTTGTGCACAAACTAAAATGTTTACCAAAGGCTAATTTCAGCAGCATATGCACTTTTGCCTTATTTCCCAGTGATCTCGGAAATTGCTAAATATTTTTACTGTGTCACTATGGAAAATGCATAAACCACTGCATATTTGGTGGTCCTTCCCCTTCTCGCCCACCCTTGTGACCAGCTCTGCGTATCCCTCTCCCAACTGTGTAGACTGTGTCACTTGGCAAGGGTCTGCTTTTCGTGCCCACAGATCAGGCGACACAGCAAGCACAAGGAGCCCAAGAAACAGCTGTAATTGGCTGATGCCCAACGGCTACCACTGGACTCTTGGAAACATCAATCATAAAGTAATTTTAATATGAGTATAGTCCTGTGACGTAAGCAGGACAACTTCTGTGAAGTTTTAAAGGCAGGAAATGAGGTACTGGCAATGTAGAGCTGTGATTGTGCATTGTGAATTGTGCTTGGATTGCTCAGTTGGCAGAGCATTTTACCCTGAAGGGCAAAGGTCCCAGGTTCGAGTCTTGGTCCAGCACACAGTTTTAATGTGACAGGAAGTTTGAAGTAAACTCCTGATCAAAAGTGGACAACTGGTTATATGATACCAACTTAATTTGATAACTCAATTTTTATGGATTATTAAATGTGATAAGGAATTATTTTACATTCAGCATAGTTACTATGATATTATAATGATAATGACACTCTCAATGCAGACCCAAGCAGTTGATGCAGCTGCTCTACCCACTGCCTGCAAAAGATCTGTTAGAGTAACCAAGTCAAAAGAACTGGATAATACAATAAATATTACAGGACTTGGGAGGATCAAAAATCAGTGACAAGAAGCAGTGTCTATCATGCAGGACTGAAAGCCATAACAGAGAGAAGGCCTTTAGGAACAATTTCCAAGAGACTCACTTTAAACTCTGTTACATGAGAGTATTACAAAATTACAGTGTCAACAGGATTTAAATGATAGTGGGTTGAAAGGCAGATTAGCCGTGCTTACCAGTAACACATACTGCTCGTCACCTCTTTCTTCAACTTTGGAAACAATGTAAGCTGCCACAGTGGTTATGCCACTAGACTCATCATCAGGAGGGGAAGTTTCAGATTTTTGTGCCACTGAGACTTCTTTCAATTTTCTGTAGTTCCTGCTGTATCTACACTTTTTATTCAGTCACTACAGATACAAAAGTACATGGCAGATAATTGCACGTAGAATAATATCTAGGTTGGAGCAACTTTAACACATCTATTAATTGCTCAAGTACAGATTCCTATCACTGACAACTCAATGTACATCAGCAATGAGCTGGTCTGACTTGAGAATGTTTGCATATGGTGGAGAAGATGCAAGTGAACAAGGCCCCACTGGCAGTGCACCAATGTGTTCGTATTTGCTGGCTGGGGTGTTGGCTGTGGGTGACAGTGGCACACTTGCTTCACCTAGCTGCTGCTGGTGCCAGATATGAACACTGTGGTGGATTGCACAGCTGCACCACCACATCCCTTCCATGTTCCATGGAGCCAGTGCCACAGATGTCAGTGTATGAGAAAGAAGGACCACGCCAGCTGAATTGCTGCTGGCAGAAGGTCGGCAGTGGCAAGGAAGCCACTTGATCTGCCCAGGTTACGTGACGATGATGACGACGACTATGACAGTGGTGCAGTGGCACTGGCTTCCAGTGGCTCATCAGCATCTGAAGAGGCATTGCATTTGCAGGAATTGGCTGGCAGCTGTCTCTAGCATGGCAAGGTGTACAAGTGGAAGTGTTTCGGATGATGGTAAGCTGGCCACTGTGATGACCCAGCACGTGGAGGCGCGGTGAGTCATGCAATGGCAAGAGACATAAGCAGCAATGACAGGGGTACATCTGCCTGGTGCTTGATGAGCGGGCAGTATCTGGGCAGACACTGTCATATACTGGTTGAGGGTCCAGGGCAGGCAGCAGATCCATCTTGATGTTGTTGACGCCCACCAGCACGTCCAGGGAAGGAGACTCCAAAGCACCTGGCCCGTGGAGGGGTGTAGCCTGCAGGAGGGCCCTCCAACAGTGTCTGCTGCAGCTGCCGGCAGGTTGTTGCACCACCCAGGGGATAGTTGATTCTAGTGGCAGGAGAGTGACACCTCACCAGCATCCACAGTGAACATTTGCCAGCCATATATCTCCTGAATTGTAGCCACCCCTCATCCCAGCCATTGACTGAAGGTGTGCGCCGGATGGCCCTCAGCATATTGTGAAGGATGCAGCTGCGTCACAGACCATAGTGCAGGACAGAGCAGGTATAGCAGCATCTGTGGTTATCGGCCGTGTAGAACCTCCGCTGGGCTACGGTTGTTTTGCAGGGTAGTCCTGTAGCTGCTTTGGAACAGAGGCAGCACTGTATTGACAGGTGAGTCTGCCAAGCACTTTGCCAACTGCACCTTACATGCAAGTGCCACCACCTCACCATTTGACTGGGGGTGAAATGGTACAGATATGAGGTGAGTAATATCATTCTGAATGCAGAAATTGTGGAACAGTTTCAAGGCAAACTGTGGGCCATTATCAGAGAAAATCTTTCAATTGCAAAACTCTGTGTTAGAGTTCACATAGTAGCTCCTGTTGAGGTGGAGCATATGCAAATGACATGTGGATAATTTTATAGTGCGTCCACCTCTATTAACTACATGGAGTGACACACAGGACTCTCAAAATGGATGTGGACCCGGTGCTATGGCTGAGCAGGAGTGGGCCATGGAGCTAGTTCATGGGGGGATGGGGGGGGGGGGGGGTAGTCAGCACACTGTCTGCACCCCCAGACAAGCTTCTCAACTGCTGAATCAGTACTGGGCCAGTAGACAAAATGTCTTGCTAACATCTTCATGTGGGTTATGCTCAGAGGCCACAGTGGAGTGGCATAAGAATCCGGGACTGCAGGACCCGGAGAATGACAATTCAGACTTCATCCGAATTGGTACTAGGGATGAGTTTTCTATGAACCACTGCAACCACTGCCAGCTAATTATGAAAAAGGAAAAAATTGGGGAGCAGGTCTGACTCCATAGCAGGCAGCTGTTTGGCCCAACCTTCCAACACAAAATGCGACACCTAATGGAGCACTGGATCTTGTGGAGTGGATTTTTCTATGTACTTTACTGAGACTGGGAGCCTATCCAATGACTGATGCACGTGATCATTGATTTGGAAACACAAAACTTCCATTTTGTTGAATTCCTGGTCAGGAAGCATGATAGCACATCTGTATTGCCATGAACAGTGGGACAGTAATAAATCTGGCATAGATAAGCACTCATAAATAAAGCCCTCCACTGAAGTCTGTGTGGTCCTGTCAGGAAGCAGAAAACGGGGCCCAAAAAGTGCAATAAGGGTTTATGGTTTGTGAAGAGATGCAATTTACGTCCGTAAAGGAAAATGTGGATCTTGTGGACCACATAGACAATCATCAAATGCCTTCTTTTCTGTTTGTGATTAATTGTATTGAGCAGCTGTCAGTGTCTTTGAGGCATATGCCAGAGGTTGTTCAGATACATCAGCATCCCTGTGAGACAAACCACCCCAAGTCTGTACTGGGACAGGTCTGTGGCAGGAACCAGCTGTTTACCCTGTGTAAAGGTCCCGAGACACGTGGAAGACATTAGTAATGACTTGACATGGGTGAATGCCTTATCAAAGTCCACTGACCAAACAAAAGGCTAACTTTTCACCTGCATGTTGTTTAAGAGATGAATGAAACCTTTGGCATTGGGGATAAATTTTGAATAGTAACTCAGATTTCCCAAAAATCCTTGGAATTCTCACAGGTTTTGCAGCTTAGTAAGGTTAGTAATAGTCACTAGGTGATGCTGCATAGGGCAAATACCATCCTTTGAAAGAAGATCCCCCACATATTCTGCTTCTGCCTGAAAGAACTTTGATTTCCACATGTTTCACTTAAGGTCTGCCTCTCGCAGTTTAGTGAAAAGAGTCTGAAGGTTGTCACGATGTTCCTGCCATGAGTAGACTGTGGTGACAGTGTTATCCAGATAGTTTGCACAACAGGGGATGTTGCATATTAACAGTTCAAAGAGTCGCTGAAAAATTGAAAAATAATGGGGGTACTCGTAATGCCAAAAGGCAAGTGCGTGTAACAGTATTACCCAAACGGGGTGTCGGTAACCATAATCGGTTGGGGAGTGGAATCCAGATGAAGCTATAGATATGCCTTATGCCTCTGCCAAATAACTCGTTGAAAAACATTCACCAACCACCAGTTTTGCGAGGATTTCATCAGTCCATGGAATCAGGTAAGAATCCACTACAGAGTGAGCATTAATGGTGGATTTGAAATTTCCACACAAATGAAACACCTCTGAAATTTAGCAAATGACAGCCAATGGTATTGCCCATTAGCTAGAGGTGACTGGTTCTATGGTATCCAGATGCTGCAACCTATGAAGTTACTTAGTGACTGCCGATCTCAGAGTGAAGGGGAGAGGCTGGGCATGACAAAATTTAGACATGGCTGTCAGTTTGAGGGTGATGTGTACCTCTAAATCCTTTTCCACCCCCAAACCTGTCGAAAACAGGACCAAACTCATGGCGTGAGGTATCCAGTTCCTGGAACAGAATACAGACAGAAGCAATATGCACTGCATCTTGAATTGCAACCCAAAGACCATGAATATATTGAGACCAAAAATGTTCTCCAACATTGCACTGTCTGCTGCCAAAAAACATGATCACCCTCATGATAAATTGATACTTGACATTGATCATGAACTCCACTTGAACAGGAATGGGCTGGTTTCCATAACCAACCAAACAGTGATTAGTGGAGGAGAGAGCTGGTCAGCTCAGACAATGATATCTTTCCAAGTTCACGAGGGACACAGAGGACCCTGTATCATCCTGAAAATGGAACGATTGTTGCTGAATCAACAGTGTAATGTAAATCGTGCTTGGGATGTTGAGCCATGGACTGGTGTAACAATATGCACTTCTGTGAACTCCACAAAGGAACATCCGATTGCAAACCGAATGAATTAGAGGAACAGATTGAGGGCATCAAGGAATGCTGCCAATTTTGTGCCAGTGAGCACACTGATGCAACATCCATGACATCCTCAAACTGTTCCAATGCAGCTTGTAATACTTTGAAAGCATTAGCAATAACCAAAATCTCCTCAACCACTGGGTCTTCTAAACGCAATGCCTCCTGACTGACCTGTCTGTCCGAGACAGAATAAATGACGACATTGCAAGTCAGGGAATCAGTCTAGGAGTGTTGGTAGTGAGTACACACAAATTTACACTTTCCGCTTAGCCCATGGAGGTTGGCTACCCATGCCTGATAGTTCTGCTGGCTTCTTTTGCCTTTTGTGGAACTCCAAATGGGAAACCACCATGTGGGTTTGCTTAAGATAATGAGCACTAAGCAAGTCACGTGTTTCAGAAAATGATAATGCTGATGGGTCTTTCACTGGGGCAAGTTTTCAAAGCAAGTGAAATGTTTCAGCTGCAATTCATGACAAGAGAAACAGTTTTTTCTACACTGGAGCCTCTACCTGAAATGCTGCTGCAGAAATTGCATGTGTGTGTCCCAATCTTCCTTTGCTTCTTGGAATGGTGAAAAGCTGGGGTTTGAGCACGTTGGTGGCAGTGGATGGGAGGGGAGGAGGGGGGGGGGAGGAGGAGGGCTGGTGCTCCTAGTGAATTTGTAAATAATTGGAAAAACAAGTCTAAGTGCTGCTGTTGCTGCTCAATCTGTTGCTGTTGCTGTTGTTGATGTAGCAACTGAACCACCACTTGATCCCTTTCACTCATGAAAGATGTGCAGAATGAACTACCTTGTCACTGAAACTGCTGTATCTACACTTTTTATTGGCAGTCACTACATAGACAAAAATTACATTATCTGGTAACTGCATGCAGAATAATGAAAATATTAGAGAAACATTAACACAACTATTAACTGTTGAAATGCAGAGTCCTATCACTGCTATGACTCTGTGACAAGCTTCTGCTAGTCATGTTTTCATGCTACTTAGTTGCAGAGAAAGGACACCAGTTGTTCATGTGCTGTTTGTTTAGCTGGTTGTGGCTGTGTCCAATGGGGCTACTGCCCTGCGACCACACTTGCTCTGTCATACCAGGATTGCTGGCAGCCAATGCAGTGGGATCCTGTAGCCCTGTTCCCAGTTGATGTATTCAGGCTGCTTTAGGATTTCAATTGTCTGTCTTATTTTGTGTGTGCACATCCATGGCTGTCTTGCAAGCATTCATACTTCCTGAAACTCGATAGCCTGCTCTTAATTGTGATAGTGCCTATCACCAAAAGTTGTGGTAACACCAATAATTTATGGATTACCCAAAATCCACAAGAAAAGCAGTTCCCTCAAGCCTATCTTTAATGGGACTGGCTCATCAATCAAAATCCAGTGAACATCTTTGTGGAAAATTAAGACTCCTCGGACGCACAGCATCATGTGTGGATTTGACTCACTTTGTTCGACTTACACAGGGATAGAACATACAGCACACCAATACAATTGTCAACTGTGATATAAAGTCTCTCTTCATCATTGTACCAATAGAAGAGACTATTAGCATCATTCAGGAATGAATATTACCAGGTATTCCCAAGAGGGAACAACAAAGAGTGGAAGACCGAGAACAAAGTGCTTGGATTAAGAAGAATGCAGACTTTCGCCCCTACTGTTCAATCTATACATCGAAGAAGCAATGGCAGGTGAAAAGATATCAGCGATAAGATTTGCTGATGACATTGCAATGAAACTGGAGAAGAATTTCAGGATCTTTTGACAGTGTGGCATATGATAGAGTCCAATAAAGTGAACAATACAACAGGGATCTTTCGTTTCAGCTGCTGAACGTGATTGAGTCACCTCATCCGAGCTTCAAAGAGTTCACAGTTCCGTGGCACACAAAAATTATCAGGTTAGAGCAGACTGTTCCATTGCTGCCCCGTGGGATGAGGGTACCCCCAGGTGCCCCTCAGCTCACCTACAAGTAGGCAAAAATAGTGCAGGCTACACACCATGTGACCCTATGTTCATGCATTCTGCACATGTGTAAGCAACTTTGCTACTCCTGCCAGTGGGCTTTTGGCTGGGATATTAGGGCTGGATGCAAAAACCAAGAGGGAACAACAAAGAGTGGAAGACCAAGAACAAAGTGCTTGGATTAAGAAGAATGCAGACGTTCGCCCCTACTGTTCAATCTATACATCGAGGAAGCAATGGCAGGTGAAAAGATATCAGTGATAAGATTTGATGATGACATTGCAGTGAAACTGGAGAAGAATTTCAGGATCTTTTGAATGGAATGAACAATTTAATGAGTACAGAATATGGATTGAGAGTAAATCAAAGAAAGATGAAAGTAACAAGAAGTAGTAGAAATGCGAACAGTGAGAAACTAAGCATCAGAATTGGTAATCAAGAAGTAGATAAAATTACAGAATTCTGCTAGCTAGGCAGCAAAAGACGGAGCAAGGAGAACATAAAAGGCATACTACCACTAGTATAAAAATTGGTCTTAATTTGAGGAAGAAGTCTTTGAGAATGAGAATGTACCTTTGGGGTACAGCATTGTATGGTAGTGAGTCATGGACTGGGGGGGAATCTGGAGTAGAAGAGAATCGTTTGAGATGTACAGAAGAATGTTGAAATTAGGTGGACTGACAAGGTAAGAAATGAGGTGATTCTACACAGAATTGGCGAGGAAAGGGATATATGGAAAACACTGACAAGAAGAATGGACAGGATGATAGGACATTTGTTATGACATCGGGGAATAACTTCCATGGTACTAGAGGGAGCTGTAGAGGGTAAAAACTGTAGAGGAGGACAGAGATTGGGTTACATCCAGCAAATAATTGAGGACATAGGTTGCAAGTGGCCCTCTGAGATGAAATGGTTGACAGAAGAGAGGAATTCTTGGTGAGCCACATCAAACCAGTCATAAGACTAATGACTCAAAATTAAAAAAAAAAAAAAAATTCCAGCCGGTTGCCTTCTTGCCCATTCCTCAGCTGTTTGTTCGTGACTGCCCTTCTGAGCCCATGGGTGCCAGGCTGCCCACAGCCGGGCACTCGATCTGGAACTGCCTAGGTTAGAGCATCAAGTTGTAAGCTAGTTAGGCCTCTAATATACTGCTCTCAATACACCACATTTTAGTTTATTGTATTTTATTTTTTCAGTAGACAGCAATCCTCAGCTTTGGTACAGCCTCATATATTTAGTGACGATGAGATGAGAGTGGCTCACATCTTAAAACAACTGTAGAGACAGAAAATTATGTATAACATTGGTTGGCATTGGACACCTAGCATTTAAGTGTTCAATGTCAGCTGACCACTTTGTTTTCCATTCTTTTAATTTTTGTTAAATATGAAATTATAGTTGAATGCAGAATACAGTGGTCAAATCTGTGATTGATGTATGTACTGAGTGATATCCATAGTTTCTCACTACTGGATATGGATGAATTCAGTTGATATTCTTGTTTAGTTCCCATTTGCTGTTGCTACTGTTTAAAAATCAAATTTGGAAACCATAGTAAAAGATTATTAAATGTGCTGAGAGTGAATATGTTGTCATAGGAAAGTGTTCAATATACAGTGCGATGATTTTTGGTATGTAATTCCTTATGTTTGTCCTTCATTTCAGGGATATGTAAAATTATAGTTAGTGTACCATGGCTTTGCTGGCCATTCATACAGTATTGAAAGGGAAAGTACAAATTTGCTCAAAATTATACTTTCCTCCTTTATAACACAGTTGTAAGTGTTCTTCAAAACCAGTTACTTACAAATATTGGGTTGGACTATAGTCATCAATAACACAGGGTGATTTTTTTCTATCGTGTACAATCTCTAGCGATTGATCGATGAGAGGATATGGAACAAAAAAGGTCTAATGAACTTATGTCTGGAAATGCATGGTTTCCATGCTATGGAGCATTTATTCAATCATACATTGTTACAGAGATTGTGGTCTAATACAAGCTGTACCATGCAGCCACAGTTGCAGTATGTGTTGAAAATGGTTTCCATGTGCCTCAATGCATGTGTGTACAGTAGCACATTGTATCTCACATGTTCACATCAGCCAGGCTGCCTCTGAACAGTGTCAAAAGCAGCTTTAATATGCTGCTCCAGAGTCTCCACATGTGGAATAGGCTCTGCATACATGATACTTTTGATATGGCCCCATAACCAGAAATCACACGTGTTGAGATCCGATGAATGAGCAGGCCATGCAACTGGACCCCTCATCTGATCCACTGGCCAGGGAAGAAAAAGTTTGAAGCACATTTTTATCTGGAAAGGAAGTTCCTTGAAAGTTCCTCGATAGAGAGTGGAAATGGTGAAAATCTGAAGTATAGTGTTTTTTGGCAGTCTAGCAGAATGCAGTGGATGTTTTCATGTAGCAGCATCACTTCATGCAGTCTTCTAGGTTGTTGTTTTTGGACTGCGTCTGCAAGACATCTAAGTTGTTGACAATAAATGTCAGCAGTGATGGTTACACCTCAGAGAAGCAATTCATAGTACACCACACCACTTCTGTTCCACCAGAAGCATAAGATTGTCTTTTGTGGATGCACACAGGTCTTTCGGCTCAACCATTCCTTTCTATTCCTTATGTTAGCATAAAGACACCATTTCTTGTCACCAATAACTATACAGCATGAGAATAGTCAGTACTGTACCCAAGCCAATTGATGATGAGCAAGCAGACGAGCACATGAGGCCACTCACTGATTTTTGTGTTTTTGACTTAGAGTATGTGGTACACAGACACCTGATTTTTGGACGTTCCTCATTGCACAATGGTGGAATGATCACAGTTCATCAAATATGCCAGTTTTAGAGGACACTGATGTGGACTAATTTGTTTAAACAATCTTCATGAAACCCCAAAGGTCTTCCTGAATTTGGAAAATCAGTAATGTCAAAATGATCCTCCTTAAAATGAGGAAACCATGCCGTGCTCTGTCCAACGGCTGTATCCACATACAAGGCATAAATGTTTCTGGCTGCCTCAGCTGCTGTCACCTCTCTATTGAACTCAAACAGAAGAATATGTTGGAAATATCTGATTTGTCCACTTGGTAGTCCATTTTCTAGCATCCACACCTCTGCTCTCTATCCAGATGACAAAATGGCAATGTGTAAACTCAAATAGCAACTGTGAACTACAAATAAAAAATGACAATCAATAAATAAACCCATAGCAACTGGAATGCCCACATGCAAAACAAAAACACTTTGAACTTATGCACCACTCTGACTCTGGTGGTTTATGTAAATCTATTGCCCATTATTAAATGTAGCTGTCTGCTATGTTTTATCCAGAGAAAATGAAAAATAAATCCTGCCTTTTCTACTCTAACTTTCTCCCTTCACCTGCTGTTGAGTGATGATTTACTCAGACAATGGTAGTTATTTAACATTAATTGTTTTTTAAATCTTAATCTTTCTTTTTATGTAGCTGGCGATATATAATGTAAGTTCTTATTGGAAGGGAATTACTAAAATTTGAGTTCCAGTTATTGGCAGAAATTTTATAAGAACATAAACAGTCACGCCAATTACCCAGGTCCTTCGAGCTTACACATTATTAGGTCTGAACGACCTTGCTAAAGAATTACATATAATTTTCTAAAGGAATGACTACACAGCCTAACACTTCAAGTGGGTATTGTGAGGAAAATCAATAGGACCAGTGGAATAGATCAAGACCAACAAATAAAAAAATCAAGGCCCTCTTGTTTAGTTTATGCTCAACTAGTCTCTGTAAAAATACCTGATAGCTAATGTATGGAATTTCAATGACACACTTAACTGAATTTCAGCCTTGACTGCGTGAAGTGTAATCTTGAAATAGATAGGACAAGACCAGTACAATGATGCAAGTACTAAACTTTTGAGTCAACCTGATTAAGATGTATCTGTAAAATAATGATTTTAGAAAGCTTAATGACCATTGATAGTGATTTCAGTTTAATCAATACTTGTTTGGAACACAGTTTATTAAGATCTCACCAGCCAGCTCAACTGTCAGAGCAAAGAGCCTGTGGGGATATATGGGTCACAGAATGCCAGCAAAGGCACCAGAAAACAAGTGCACTTCCAGGGGATTAACAGGTGCCAACAGTCAAGCTCTGACATAAACAGCGGCATGTTACGTAAAGTATCTCACAGATTTGAAGTAGTCTAAGAGATTACCACTTTTTAGGCCATCAATCACCCCACATGACAAATATGAGTACAAAGGTTTTTTTTTTAATGGATGGTTTCGGGGCGGGGGGATCTTGACCTTGAGTGGACAACTTAAAATATACATTCTATCAGTCATACCAGAAAAACCTCAGAAATTGACACCTTAATTCTTGAAAGTAGTTCATATTAACCACAAGTACTGTAAGTAATTTATTGTTTATTTATTTTGTGGTAGTTGTAATATTGGGACTGTACCTATCATAGTTCTGGAGAGTGTGAATTGAATTTTGTG
The DNA here is from genome assembly GCF_023864345.2 of Schistocerca serialis cubense. NCBI lineage: Eukaryota > Metazoa > Arthropoda > Insecta > Orthoptera > Acrididae > Schistocerca > Schistocerca serialis. The sequence goes on from NC_064640.1 coordinate 1,010,058,588, forward strand.
ATATCATTGGTACCTTTGACATATTCCATATTCAGCCAATAAGTAAACATTTTTATGTTGCCTGTGAGGTAAACCTATAAGATCATCAACATTCCATTACTGAGAGTGTAGTGACTGATTTGGTGTTATGAAATACGGAATTATTGTTATCTAATCAGTAATGGTCCAACTTTTTCAGTCATTTTCTGAGGAGAGGGTTAGTAACAGAGTTTATGATTGACAAATTTGCAACTGATAAGCTCTGTCTGTTTGGAAATTTTGCATTAGTCAGTGTTTTAAAATGCCATGAGAAACTGACAAGAAAAATTAATCAAAGTTGTTGCTTTTTGACCAGTTTTATTTTTACATAAAAAATAATGACGTGAAAGAAAAGAGAATATGGTTTGTGCGAATGTTTGCTATGAAGAACAGATGGTGCAGACCTCCTATTCAATTGTATATGCTGAATATCTTTGACTGAAAATTAGGTGACACTTCAATGAGTGCACATTCGACATCTTAGAATTGCGTAACATCTGTGACTTTGCAGAAAGTGTGAAATTAAGATTATTGCTTTTGGAAAAATTAAATATAATCATTTTACAAGTTTTGCGTATTATCATTCCTTCTTTTTTTTTTTTTCGTATGAAATGTATTATGGTGTGAGACCTGGAAAATTTGTAAGAAACCAGCTTATAATGTATCATCAGAAGGAAGAATAGTTAAGGTAACTGAATGCGTTTGGGTAAAGAACATTTGTCATTGGAAGAGCATACTATAAATACTGATGAAGGTAATTGACAAAGTGCTAGAAACAAAAATCATAAGTTGGGTTTGAGCCATTGGACCTCTGTACACAGTTGTATTTATGGAGTAAGGGATATATGTGTATCTTTTTGTGATGCAAATGAAAAAGTCATAAATTTGTGTCTTCTGTAGTATCAAAAAATTGGTTCCACATGTTCCATAAAGTTTGGAACAGTGCAAAACTATTGAAGAAATGAAGAGAAATTGCTGAGACAGTGAGCATCTTGCTGCTCCCAAGGAAAAAATGGATCATGAAGTGTGAAAAGTTCCATGAAGTGTTCCAAGATCAAACATTGCTGTGTGAGATTACTTCATCTGAGATATTTATGAACATTGTGGAAGGTGTCAAATCTTTATATGTATTCTGTTATTGATGACCAAGACTCTTTTTATTGCTTTTTTGAGTAGGGTATGTTGCAAAACCTCTGTTCCATTCATTTTGCAGTGGTGCTTTATAAATTTGCAGTGGACATGTGATATTACTTAACTGGAATTTAGTGGGGCTAGATTGAGTTGTATATTATTATAGGTAACCCTGATGTAATTATTCCTATTTTAGGCTTCCCCACGCCTGAAATGAAGAACTTGGGTTATATATCCGAATTTTTTTGCATTGAATTAGTGTTTTAAGAGGAATGTAGTTTGTAAATTTCTATTAAATTGATGAACAACATTTAAAGTTTTGAAAATAAGACTAAACTATTTTGTCTTTTGTTGAGGTGCTGTGGCTTGGAAACACTCTTCCTTTTGTCTGAAATCTTTTATTAAAGGCCTTCTTATTGTACACAAGCAGAGTTAACACTTGCTGTCTTAAATTGTCTTATGCCTTAATGCTGTGTGGTTATAAGATTTGGGACTGCCCTGGTTGCTTGTGCAGGGTCATGAATGCACTTTGTTGGCATGTCTTGTTTGTTACTAATTTTCAGTTTCCTTTTTTTAGGTATCTAAGTAATTACTTGGACAACATATTTGCTGGTGCGTGGGAACCTCGTGAAGTTACACCACTAAAACTAAACATTCCTCTTCCACAAGATTCTGAGAGTATGTTGTTGTTTCTGTTGTTAATTTCATTTTTCCTCTTTACTAAACATTTGTGTATCCAGATTTTTTTTTTGTTAAAATTCCTAATAGAAGCTGATCAGGAATTATGCTTTTATGTCTTTTTTTCCATTTTTCTGCTGTTGCTTGGAAATTATGTATTTGATATATCTCTGTATAAAAGTTTTGTGATTTCTTCTGTTTGGTGTGTGTGTGTGTGTGTGTGTGTGTGTGTGTGTGTGTGTGTGTGTGTGTGTGTGTGTCAGGATGGAAATTTCACAGCAATGGAAAAATGATTTATAATTTACGTTTTTGGTATCAGAATTATTTACAACAATGAAGGACAGATTTTTGCTGGCATTAATGTGTCGTACTACTATCAACATGCTAGTCTACACTGTTACGGTCTCTCCAAATTTTATGCTGATTACATCAAAATGTTGCCTCCAGCCTCCAGCATCTATTTGGGGCTTTTGAATCAAATGTGGAAACTTACGTTTTTTCCTCACCATATAGATGAGTTTAGATTCAGCTGCTGTACTTGATTACACATGGAAAACTGTGAGGTAGTTTATTTGATCCCATAGACTGATACTCAATGTTCATAGTTGTCTCCTTATAACAAAATTGGTTTTGTTTCCAGTAATGGTCAAATTGCAATCTGTTAAAATGAACTTACTGTAATTTAATTATGTTACTGTGCTGTTTCAAGATAAATCATTATCTTCAGTTTATATAATGATTTGTAGTCTTTCTGGTAATTTATACTTTTGTCATCTGAGTACTGTACTTATCTACAGTTCTTGGGCATGGTAAAATGCAAATTTCTGAACTCTGATGTCATCTAGTGCTTCAAAGTTTTTCTTTCAACACTAGCTTTGTTTCATTATGCTACTGTGTGTGTCTAACTTTCCTATCTTCGTGAGTGTCTAACTTCCAAGCCTTCATAAACGCTCCATCTTCATAACTGTTTGACATCAGCTGTATACAGCTGCAAATGCTATTTATTCATATTCAAAATTTTGTATGCTTTTTGCTATAAGACTACTGTGAAGACTCTGTACATAATATTTGATTTAGCTGTATTGAGTGAATCAAAAGTTGCACAGTGCACCCTGTTATGTCAAAATCCATGCAGGAATTGGGAAACATGAATATTCCAGTAAGGTATGTATGAGATGGTCTGTCTTTTACAGTATGTACCAAACTTGGGTGCCATCTTGAAATTAGCCATTTTTTTTTTAATGGGAAAGGGGTTGTGTCATATATCAGATAACATCAGCATTTCCTGACAAGTTCCTTCCAGCAAACAGGTTGAAAGTAGCAGTTGTGGTTCAAAAGTTACAATACATTTTGGTTGGAATTACAGGCTGGACTGTTCTCCATAAAGGACAGTCATTTGATGTGTTCAGAATGGCGTCCCTCTCAGTCAACATACATTTTAAGGTGCTCAGTTCAATCATCATGCTCTCACAGAAATATTTCTGCAGAAATTCTGGCACATGCTTCTTCAATGCAGTGCTCATGATGGTGTCTGTTTCTTATTTTCTCTGGACATGCGAGTTACTTTAAATGACTCCAAAGATAAAAGTCAAGTGGTGTGCAATCATTGATCTTGGTGGCAATTCCACATAACCATGACAGCCAATCCAATGACCAGGAAAATAACCATCAAACTACTGATCAACAACTTCTCTGTAGTGTGATGGAGCTCCATCTTGTTGAAAGTAAGAGAGATAGCTGCCATCTTCATTCAGAACTAAGGGACACACCACTTCTTGCAGCATTTCCAGGTAGTATTGCACATTTAGGTTCTGGTCATTGAAAATGGGTTCAATTACATGGGTGCCCCCTATTCCCCACTACTTTATAACCTTTACATCATCATCTACCTTGAAAGGTTCCATACAGTGTAGAGTCTGATCACTCCAGTATCTGTGGTTGTCGTGGTTGACTTCACCATTGACAAAAAAGTTTGCCTCAACACTGAACAAAATACCTTGTGCAAAAGAGAGATCTTGTTGAACTTGCCTAGGGCCCACGTGCAAAACTGCATATGTCTATCTGGGTCAACCTCTGCTAGATGCTGGAATAGCTGAATCTTGAATGGATGCCATTGATCAGCATGAAGATTCGCATGATCAGTATTCGGCTGATTCCACATTTTACTGACAAACGTCATGTGTTGTGGTGTGGGCTCTTCACAAAGGACGCCAAAACAATTGTTGAAGTTGTCTCATCACTGGCACTTGTTGGACGAGCCACAGTTCTAGTTTCTCAGAATTTGGAAATTAAGTACCTGACAGTGTTATGTGAAACTGGAGGTCTTTCTGGGTGCTGGTTGTTAAAATCTGCTGCTCTGACATGGAAACTCCATTCTCCAGACATCAGTTCTCTCCTCCTTGGTCAAAGCATTCTTCAGTTACCTGCAACAGAAAAAAGTATTGTAACTATTGAACCATAACTTCTACTTTAAATCTGTTTAAGGAGTGAACTTGTCAGAAAATGGACTTAGATGCAAGATGACCACTTTCAAGATGGCACCCATGTTCAGTACTTACAATAAAAGATAGACCACCTCATCCATACCTTATTGGAATATTCAGGTTTTCCCATTTGTGCATGGTTTTTGACGTAACAGGGTGTACTATGATTTTTGACTCATCCCGTTCAGTTACAAATCCAAAGGACTGCAATTCCTGAGATCCTAATTTATTTATTGTCCTTTTATTATGTAGAAATTTTCTTGGTTTGTGGCCAGGATAAACCGAAATTTTACTCAATTTCTAGCTTGTCCAAAGTTTGGGTACCGAGTAACTATGGACATATCTACTGACATCAAACGAGTAAACAAAGGGCACAAGCTATAGAGCTCCAGTCCATCCTCATTTTTCTGAAATAGTCCTTATTTTTAACCAGTTGTTGTGGTATCTTCAAAATATCTTCAGGGACAGTAAACTGTCACTGATATTCATCTTATACAGTGTGCCTTAAAAGAATCTAATCACCCGACCTTGTAGGAAGCATTCTTTCAGAACACTGGACAAATTTGCCTGATGTTACTTCAATTAGCTAGTGAATTCAAGGAATGTTAGCTTAGACTTCATTCTCTTGGACAATAGAGCTGTAAAAAGCCTCCTAACTCCCATAGGAATGGAGATACGGGCGAAAAACAATTATAAAGCCCCTGTCCTACACGACGGGCGTGTTGTGTTGTTGTACTATTGACCTGCTTTATCAACCTGTTTTGTAGTGAGTGCATGTCTAGATGAGTGTGACTGGTGGAAGGTTGAGATGACTAGAAGAGGGGATAGACAGAGAGAGGGGGCAAAGGAGGGGGAATGGGTGGAGAAGGGGGGCAGGAGGGGATGGTCAGAGAGGTGGCAGTAGGGAATGGGCAGAGAGTGGGCAGGAGGGGATGGACAGAGAGGGGGAGAGGAGGAAATGGATAGAGAGAGGAGGAGGCAGAGGAGGAGGATAGGGAGAGGGGTGGCGGAGATTGATAGAGAGAGCAGGAGGAGGAGGTGGGTAGGGAGAGGGGCAGGAGGAAATGGATAGGGAGAGGAAGAGATCAACAGAGAGAGAGGGAGGAAGAGGGGATGGACAGAGAGAGAGGGAGGAAGGAGGGATGCAGGAGGTTAGTGGAAGGTGCACAGTAGTAGAACACAGGTGGAAGAGGGAGGAGAAGCATGTGGACAGAGGTAGGAGGAGGAAGATATGGTTGGAGAGAGGAGGTGGAGAAGATGGACAAAGAGAGCAGTGGAGGAGATGGAGAGAAAGAGATAGTGGGGAGGAGATGTTGGATGGATGGAGGTGGGTGGATGAAGTGGAAAGAGAGACAGAGGTGGAAGATGTGGACACAGAGAGAGGGGAGGAGGTCATGCATACAGTATATGTGTTGAACACATACAGAAGCAGAGACAGGAGGAAGATATAATTGGAGGGGATGGAAAAGAGAGGGTGGAGGAGGAGATAGAGAGACAGGGAGAGTGGGGATAAGGAGATGGACAGGTAGAGGTGGGAGGATGAGGTGCATAGAGACACAGAGGGAGGAAAAGATGGACGGGGAGAGGGGGGAGGAGGAGATGTGTGCAGTATATGTTCCAGATGCATATGTGAGCGAAGCTGTAGGCAAAAGGCTAGTACTTATTGTATAACAATGATGTGATAGATTGACATAAGTATAATAGTTACCACATTACCTCAAATACCAAGCCTACTGAACAAAACCACTCAACGTACAGTATTTTAAGCAGATTATATAGGATAAAATGTTTTGTTTCAAAAATAGTTCTTTCTGATAAAATCTTCTCACGTTGCCAGCCGAATAAATGCGTTGTTCTCCAGCGCCTCAGCAAGTTTCTTACTTGCCATCTTCAGGCGAAGTGTCAGGTTCACGTCTTGTCTGAATCTTTACAGTCGTTGGACCACGGGCTTCTCTGCATCCTCGGCACCGGTTGGGCCAATCAGGCGCGAGCGGAATCTGTGCGGCAGCACGTGGTGGGAGGGAGCTGTGGGCGACAGGTCCTGGCGTCTCGTCTCAGTGTGGCCTGTTTATTTCATCTGCCGCCACTGACCTGCCTCCATTGGTGCGCTCTCGTCTTATTCTTGATATTGTTGTGTTCCACGCGATGCTGAGTTGGAAGCCACTATCCCAATTGACCAGGTTATCACTGGCCCGTATCTCTACTACCTCTTTAATAGTAGAGTCCCAGAAACCTTTCACTCTACACAGTCTCTTGGTTTCTTCAATCTGAAACGTGTGTTCTTCACTGAGGCTGTGCTCTGCTACTGTGGATTTTTCTTTTTGTCCAAGGCGGACGCTTCTCAAATGCTCAGAGATGCGTTGTGTTATGCAACGCTGCATCTGTCCAATTTATTGTTTTCCACATTCACAGGAAATGCTATAGACACCTGGTGTTCTTAGACCCAAGTGGTCCTTCATTGAGCCCAGCATGTTTTTGATTTTTGCTGGAAGATGGAAGATGGATTTTATCTTGTTCTTCTCCACTTTACTGCCAACCTTGGCCATGAGTGGCACTGCATATGGGAGGAACACCATACCTTTGTTGTTCTCTTCTTCCTGAAGAGCCTCCTTCTTCTTCTTGCTCATCTTGAGAGCATGTCTAATCTGCATTTCGGTGTATCCATTCTTTGGAAGGTTTGCTTCAGGTGCTGAATCTCAGTAAGTAAACTGTCCTTGTCGCATATATCATGAGCTCTGTGGCAAGGGTAGTGAGCACGGATTTCCATTGTGCTGGGTGATGGCAGGTGTTGGCGTTGAGGTACAGATCAATGTGTGTTTTCTTTCGGTAGACAGAGTATTCCAGTGTACCATCCGTTTTCTTCTTTATTAGGATATCAAGGAAGGGTAGGCACCCATTTTCTTCCAATTCCATTGTGAACTTGACGTTCACATGTATGCTGTTCAGCCCACAGCCAAGATTGACAGGATATTGGAGAAGAACAAGATAAAATCCAACTTCTATCCTCCAGCAAAAATCAAAAATATGCTGGGCTCAATGAAGGACATCTTGGGGTCTAAGAACACCGGGTGTCTATAGCATTTCCTGTGAATGTGGGAAACAATACATTGGACACACGCAGCATTGCATAACACAACGCATCTGTCAACATGTGAGAAGCAATCGCCTCGGACAAAAACAAAAATCTGTGGTAGCAGAGCACAGCCCCAGTGAAGGACATACATTTCTGTTTGAAGAAACCAAGAGACTGTGTAGAGCGAAAGGTTTCTAGGACTCTATTATTAAAGAGGCAGTGAAGATACGGGTCAGTGATAATGTGGTTAGTTGAGATAGTGGCTTCCAACTCAGCATCACATGGAACATAACATTATCTAGAATAAGACGAGAGCACACCGATGGAGGCAGGTCAGTGGCGGCAGGTGGAATAAACAGGCCGCACTGAGACGAGACGCCATGACCAGTCACCCGTGGCCCCTCTCCTCCCCCCCCCCCCTCCCCACACATACACACCACCACGCTCCGCCATGCATATTCCGCTCATGCCTGATTGGCCCAACCAGTGCCGAGGTTGCACAGAAGCCCGTGGTCCAGCGGCTATAAAGATTCGGACAAGATGTGAACCCGACACTTCACCTGAAGATGGCAAGTAAGAAACTTACTGAAATGTTGCTGGAGAACAACGCATTGACTCGGCTGTCAACCCGAGAAGATTTTATCATCGAGATTCGCCGAGAAAGCCTGCATTCTCATAAATAGTTCCTTTTGTTATCATAATTGTTGTGGAAAATAGTTTTAAGGGAACATTTCGTGAATTGTAAATTTTGCTAAAATTATTTTTTTTCTTCTGCAAAAATCAGTTCAGAAAGCAGTTGAGCTGCTGTCTTGTTCCCGAAAACCATTGCTGGTACTTGGCAGCCAGGTGACGTTGCCACCAGTATCTGCTGAATCAGTTCGCAAAGCTGTTGAGAGGCTGGGAGTGCCATGCTTCCTTGGTGGAATGGCACGAGGCCTACTTGGCAAAGAAAGCCCACTACAGCTCCGTCATAATCGTTCAGGAGCACTTCGCAGGGCTGACCTCATTCTTCTTGTGGGCACAGTCTGTGATTTTCGTTTGAAGTACGGTCGAGCACTGCCTCGCACAGCTAAAATCATTGCTGTCAACAGGAGCCGTGAACAACTTTATAAGGTACACTTAAATGGTGACTACATTATATGTGTCACTAGTACTTACTATGAATGCATTTTCTTATACAATATTGGTTGTTTTCCTAATTTCTCCACTAACTGACTCAAAGTAATCCTTTACTAAAAAGGTTATTACTACAGTTACCATTTGCCACTAACATTGGTTATTATGATACTGAAAATTAATTGTAACATTACATAAGGTCATTTATATGTCTGCTTATTGTTCTAGCAATACTGAATTCCCAAGGCCAGCAGTATGTTTAAACAACCCACCATACATTATCTGAATTACTGCTAGAGACTTCCCAGCAGTAGTCCTCTGCTTCTTTCAGCTAATAATCATTCATGTACTACCACCAGCATAACACTCTGTCCTTCTTGTTTGACTACCTTTTTTCTCAGAATATTATATACTAGTAATTGTCTTAATTACTTGATTGTTGTAGCCTAACTGAAATGATGGAACCACTGAGAAGTTAACATTCCCACTCACTAATGTTCATATAACTTCATAAAATAAATTTCTGTGACAGTCTTTTTCTGCTTCTTCTATTCACAAGTGACATTAACTTCTGTCTCCAGAAAGAGCTCAGTTGTCCTCAGGTTCTCCATCTTGATCAATTTTTCTTCCAATGTACACAGAGAAACCTGTTCGCATGACCTCAATCACAATCACTCAAATGTATGGTATAACTATTTCACCTTCAGCAACCAAATTTGAAAACACTGGGAAAGGCATAGAGGATGCCAAAAGATACACTATTAAGGCCGCTCCCCTAGTTGTCCTGTTGTCAAGTCTTCCAGGTGTGGATTTATAAGAGCATGCTGGAAAGTAATGCCTCCAAATGTTGTATGTAAAACTCTTGAAGCTTTTTAAATAAAACAAACATTATTTACCTTCTACATCTGTATCCTTCATGTCTTCATATTTATATCTCAGTGTATTCACCCTGGCAATGAATGCATTTCTCCCAGTAAGAGACTAGTTTTTTGATACCGTCACTGTAGAATATTTAACATTGTTGATGGAGCCACAGTCTCACCTCTGCTTGCACCACTTTGTCATTATCAAAGTGAAGTCCTTGAAGGTGTTTTTTATGTGTAGGAAATTTATGAAAATTGGATGGGTTTAGTCAGGACTGTATGATGGTAGATCCACAACAGTGAACCCAAGGTGTCACATTGTTGCAGATGTCGCAGCACTCGTATGTGGATTGGCAATGTCATGCTGAAGGAGAGGGTGCTCCATGCATAGATGAACTCTTTGGATTTGAATCTTGATTACAGCATTCTGTTTCTTATGCACTGACATAGTTACATTACACACTGTCATGTTACTTACTACCATTTGGAGCCCTCTAGTGGCAGAGAGCTGTAAATATGTAGACATGAAGAACAAAGACGTAAACTGTTAATAATGTTTGTTTTAAATAAAACACTTGAAGAGTTTTCACATAAAAACTTTGTACCGTAGACATTACTTTTCATTCAGTTCTGGTGCTAATAAATCAGTATTACTGATGAACATCTCACTTAGTGCCAATGACAGATGAGGATGTATAGAAACTGCAACTGTGTAAATAGTGACATGTAATTGTGGTGTATCATACTTCTTAAACAAACATTCCATACCGGGTGACAATTAAAAAGGAAGGGAACAGGACACATAAATGAGGCAACTAATGTTCATTGTGTCTCGCAGAACCCAATTGACATCCATAAAGGTGGTAAAAAGAAAGGAAGTCATTCAGTTCACTACAAAGGGAAATGCAGATAATCCACAGGAATAGGTTAGGTTAGGTTAGTATTGTTTAACGTCCCGTCGACAACGAGGTCATTAGAGACGGAGCGTAAGCTTGGGTTAGGGAAGGATGGGGAAGGATATTGGCCGTGCCCTTTCAAAGGAACCATTCCGGCATTTGCCTGAAACGATTTAGGGAATTCACGGAAAACCTAAATCAGGATGGCTGGAGACGGGATTGAACCGTCGTCCTCCCGAATGCGAGTCCAGTGTGCTAACCACTGCCAGGAATAAGGTGCAGATACTTTTAGGTGTAAGTGAGATCAGTGCACCCCTATTTCTGTGGTATTGGAGAGTTACCTGTTGCAGTGGTTAAGGCACTGGATTCTCATTTGAGTGGTGTAGGTTTGAAACATCATCTGGCCAATGTGAATGATGTTTTCCATGTTTTCCCTTAATCATTTTAGGCAAATACTGGGATGATTCCTTTGAAAAGGCAACACCTCCCCCCCCCCCCCCCCCCTCCTCCCCAGATAGCAGTGTGTGTTAAAGCACTGTTTCTGTGATGGGGAAGTGAGCCCACCAAGGATCAAATCTATTTGGTGGGGTGATGACAAGGGGTATGTGCTGGCCAGCCTGGATGTGGTTTCTTGGGTATCAGGCTGGTATTCAAGTCCTGCCTCAGATACATAATTTGAAAACATGTCAAAAATTTTGCGCACTTTCACATGAATAACACTACTCACAGACAGTTGAGGTACATGTATTCCGTCCTGGGGAGAAGGGGGGGGGGGGGGGGTGGGGGGGTTATGTGGTGATGACAGGAAGGACATTTAGTCACCCCTCAAATTAGCCATGCCGACCCTGTGTCAATGTGGGACAAAAAAATTTAAATTTTCTTCTTTCCATATGTTGAAATTTCTATTTTATAAAATTTTTACTAATTATTTTAAGTTGTCTGCAGTGCATTCCTTTTATTTATGTTTATTTTGACATGCAGTTGTAGATGAATTTTAGTAGTTATCTTATTACAAATTCTCATTTTTGCTCTTTTCTGCTTTAGCTACTTGAGATCGACCTCTAATTGCAAAGACTGTCATAATTCTGTTGTCATCCACTTGAGTGCTATTCTTAAATTTAGCGAACACATATAGTAAAAATATGTATGACTTTAGCTTTAACTTTTGACATTTTTGTGTGTATTTTGAAGTTTTTTTTTTTTTTTATGACTGTACATAGCTGAGTAGCTGAGTGATTCCTAAGCTTTTGACATTAATTATAGGTCATCTAACAATAACACTTTTCTTTTCCAGAATTCAGACTTATTTTGGAAACCAACATTGGCTGTATGTGGTGATGCTGGAACCTTTCTAACCGAACTCTCCCTTGTAATAGGTGGTTTTAAATGTGATCCTGAATGGCAGGAAACATTAAAAGAAGAGGATAGACTAAAGGAAATTTCCAACACAAAGGCAAGTATCTCATCATAGATATTGTGTTGTTATTGAATTGCTTATGGATTACACAAAAACAATTTATGTTTAGATGGCTGAGGAACATATAGGAGAATATGTTAATCCATTAAAGGTATTGAAAGAAGTGGAAAATATTTTACCAGAAAACTCTATTTTGGTAGTAGATGGTGGAGATTTTGTGGGCTCAGCAGCATATATTTTGCGGTGAGTGAAACTTTGTTCTTTAAGAAGATTTAAACTTTTCATTTTGTTGGAGGTATGAATTAAACAACGCCTTCAGTCACAACTTTTTCCCGTTTTATTAACTACACGATGCATTTTGGACCCTGTGGGTCCATCGTCAGGTGTAATTTCTCTTAATACATGTTTTATTTCTTCTCCTGAATGAGGTGAAATGCATATTCCACATAATACAAGGAAAGCATTTTCAACGTTTTAGTACCAGCAAACATTCTTTTCTCCATCGTTTTAGTACATGTCACTTCATTCAGGATGTACATTTGCACACACGTTTATAAACACATCACAGATGTTTGTGTTGTTAATAAAACACGAAAAAGTTGTGACTGAAGGCATTGCTTAATTCATACCTCCAGTGTTTTGAATACAGTCATGTTTTAAGCTGCAAAATATGGATAAAATTAAATTTTCATTTTGTTATTGTTACAACATGGAACAATATTTCAGAAAGTATTTCCAGTTTAATATTAAAGTTTTTCTGTACTGTATTGTTATGTTATGCATTAGTAAAAGTGTTCCTCTGATAATCCGGCCTTTTTTGCATTCCAAACATACACCTGGTATCATAGAGGATGTATTAATGAGGTTCTACTGTATGGCAGCAGATGATTGGTACAAATACCTTTACTAACCGCATGACATTGCCTTCAGGGCCTGTCCTGTGCTCCTGACCATATCAGTTGGATCCTAGAAAACTGGAAAACCATGGCCTGGTCAGATGGGTCCCCAGTTTCAGTTGCTAAGAGATGATGGTAGGGTTCAAGTGTGGTGCAGCCGTTGTCATCAAGACACTGTGCAAGCTGGCAGTGGCTCCATAATGGTGTGGGGTGAGTTTACTTGGAATGAACAGGGTCCTCTGGTCCAACTGAACCAATCATTGACTGGAAATGATTATGTCTGGCTTCTTGGAGACCATTTGTAGCCATTCATGGACTTCATGTCCCAAACAATGATGGAAATTTTATGAATGACAATGCACCATGTCACTGGGCCACAATTTTTAGTGATTGGTTTGAATAGCATTCTGGACAATTTGAGCAAATGATTGGCCACCCAGGTCACCCGACATGAATCCCGTTAAATGTTTATGGGACATAATTGAGAGATCAGTTCGTGCACAAATCCTGCGCCTGTGTCACTTCCACAACTGTTAAGCCATATGGCTCAATACTTCTCCAGGAGACTTCCAATGACTTGTTGAGTCCATGCCATGTTGAGTTGCTGCAGTGCATCAGGCAAAAGGAGGTCCACATGATATTAGGAGGTAACCATCAGTGAAATGATAATTAAATGGACACCCTAGCTGCAAACAGGCGTTGATGTACTTCATTGGGGACATGTTGAAAATGTGTACCCCGACCGGGACTTGAACCCGGGACCTCCTGCTTACAAGGCAGACGCTCTATCCATCTGAGCCACCGTGGGCACAGAGGATAGTGCGTCTGCAGGGACTTATCCTTTGCACGCTGCCCATGAGATCCACATTCCCAACATGTCCACACCACTACATTCGTAGTGCGCCTAATAGATGTTTGCCCATCATACTCATTACTCGTGGCAGATTAATCTACCAAAGGGAGGAGGGTTTATCTGTTTAGCAAGAGTAATAGAAGGCAGATTTCAGACTACCTAACAGATAAAAACGAAAATTTCTGTTCCGACACTGACAATGTTGAGTGTTTATGGAAAAAGTTCAAGGCAATCGTAAAATGCATTTTAGACAGGCACGTGTTGAGTAAAACTGTGAGGGACAGGAAAAACCCACCGTGGTACAACAACAAAGTTAGGAAACCACTGCAAAAGCAAAGAGAGCTTCACTCCAAGTTTAAACGCAGCGAAAACCTCTCAGACAAACAGAAGCTAAACGATGTCAAAGTTAGCGTAAGGAGGGCTATGCGTGAAGCGTTCAGTGAATTCGAAAGTAAAATTCTATGTACCAACTTGACAGAAAATCCTAGGAAGTTCTGGTCTTATGTTAAATCAGTAAGTGGCTCGAAACGGCATATCCAGACACTCTGGGATGATGATGGCATTGAAACAGAGAATGACACGCATAAAGCTGAAATACTAAACACCTTTTTCCAAAGCTGTTTCACAGAGGAAGACTGCACTGCAGTTCCTTCTCTAAATCCTCGCACAAACGAAAAAATGGCTGACATCCAAATAAGTGTCCAAGGAATAGAAAAGCAACTGGAATCACTCAACAGAGGAAAGTCCACTGGACCTGACAGGATACCAATTCGATTCTACACAGAGTATGCGAAAGAACTTGCCCTCCTTCTAACAGCCGTGTACCGCAAGTCTCTAGAGGAACGGAAGGCTCCAAATGATTGGAAAAGAGCACAGGTAGTCCCAGTCTTCAAGAAGGGTCGTCGAGCAGATGCGCAAAACTATAGACCTATATCTCTGACGTCGATCTGTTGTAGAATTTTAGAACGTGTTTTTTGCTCGGGGATCATGTCGTTTTAGGAAACCCAGAATCTACTATGTAGGAATCAACATGGATTCCGGAAACAGCGATCGTGTGAGACCCAACTCGCTTTATTTGTTCATGAGACCCAGAAAATATTAGATACAGGCTCCCAGGTAGATGCTATTTTTCTTGACTTCCGGAAGGCATTCGATACAGTTCCGCACCGTCGCCTGATAAACAAAGTAAGAGCCTACGGAATATCAGACCAGCTGTGTGGCTGGATTGAAGAGTTTTTAGCAAGCAGAACACAGCATGTTGTTATCAATGGAGAGACGTCTACAGACGTTAAAGTAACCTCTGGCGTGCCACAGGGGAGTGTTATGGGACCATTGCTTTTCACAATATATATAAATGACCTAGTAGATAGTGTCGGAAGTTCCAAGCGGCTTTTTGCGAATGATGCTGTAGCATACAGAGAAGTTGCAGCATTAGAAAATTGTAGCGAAATGCAGGAAGATCTGCAGTGGATAGGCACTTGGTGCAGGGAGTGGCAACTGACCCTTAACATAGACAAATGTAATGTATTGCGAATACATAGAAAGAAGGATCCTTTATTGTATGATTATATGATAGCGGAACAAACACTGGTAGCAGTTACTTCTGTAAAATATCTGGGAGTATGCGTGCAGAACGATTTGAAGTGGAATGATCATATAAAATTAATTGTTGGTAAGGCGGGTACCAGGTTGAGATTAATTGGGAGAGTCCTTAGAAAATGTAGTCCATCAACAAAGGAGGTGGCTTACAAAACACTCGTTCGACCTATACTTGAGTATTGCTCATCAGTGTGGGATCCGTACCAGATCGGGTTGACGGAGGAGATAGAGAAGATCCAAAGAAGAGTGGCACGTTTCGTCACAGGGTTATTTGGTAACCGTGATAGCATTACAGAGATGTTTAACAAACTCAAGTGGCAGACTCTGCAAGAGAGGCGCTCTGCATTGCGGTGTATCTTGCTCGCCAGGTTTCGAGAGGGTGTGTTTCTGGATGAGGTATCGAATATATTGCTTCCCCCTACTTATACCTCCCGAGGAGATCAAGAAAGTAAAATTAGAGAGATTAGAGTGCGCACGGAGGCTTTCAGACAGTCGTTCCTCCCGCGAACCATACGCAACTGGAACAGGAAAGGGAGGTAATGACAGTGGCACGTAAAGTGCTCTCCGCCACACACCATTGGGTGGCTTGCGGAGTATAAATGTGGATGTAGATGTAGAAGCCCCGTACGAGTTCGGGCATAGCGTGTGCATTCGCACAAGAAGGTCAATGGCCGGGAAGCCATTTTTTAACTATATATGCCGGTAGTATCTGTTCCCGAAAGAACAGTTACCGTGGATGACCATGCAGCTTTGCTAGAAATGAAATGATAATTAAATGGACACCCTAGGTGCAAACAGGCGTTGATGTACTTCATTGGGGACATGTTGAAAACGTGTGCCCTGACCGGGACTCGAACCCGGGACCTGCTGCTTACATGGCAGACGCTCTATCCATCTGAGCCACCGTGGGCACAGAGGATAGTGCGTCTGCAGGGACTTATCCCTTGCACGCTGCCCGTGAGATCCACATTCCCAACATGTCCACACCACTACATTCGTGGTGCGCCTAATACACTCCTGGAAATTGAAATAAGAACACCGTGAATTCATTGTCCCAGGAAGGGGAAACTTTATTGACACATTCCTGGGTTCAGATACATCACATGATCACACTGACAGAACCACAGGCACATAGACACAGGCAACAGAGCATGCACAATGTCGGCACTAGTACAGTGTATATCCACCTTTCGCAGCAATGCAGGCTGCTATTCTCCCATGGAGACAATCGTAGAGATGCTGGATGTAGTCCTGTGGAACGGCTTGCCATGCCATTTCCACCTGGCGCCTCAGTTGGACCAGCGTTCGTGCTGGACATGCAGACCGCGTGAGACGACGCTTCATCCAGTCCCAAACATGCTCAATGGGGGACAGATCCGGAGATCTTGCTGGCCAGGGTAGTTGACGTACACCTTCTAGAGCACGTTGGGTGGCACGGGATACATGCGGACGTGCATTGTCCTGTTGGAACAGCAAGTTCCCTTGCCGGTCTAGGAATGGTAGAACGATGGGTTCGATGACGGTTTGGATGTACCGTGCACTATTCAGTGTCCCCTCGACGATCACCAGTGGTGTACGGCCAGTGTAGGAGATCGCTCCCCACACCATGATGCCGGGTGTTGGCCCTGTGTGCCTCGGTCGTATGCAGTCCTGATTGTGGCGCTCACCTGCACGGCGCCAAACACGCATACGACCATCATTGGCACCAAGGCAGAAGCGACTCTCATCGCTGAAGACGACACGTCTCCATTCGTCCCTCCATTCACGCCTGTCGCGACACCACTGGAGGCGGGCTGCACGATGTTGGGGCGTGAGCGGAAGACCGCCTAACGGTGTGCGGGACCGTAGCCCAGCTTCATGGAGACGGTTGCGAATGGTCCTCGCCGATACCCCAGGAGCAACAGTGTCCCTAATTTGCTGGGAAGTGGCGGTGCGGTCCCCTACGGCACTGCGTAGGATCCTACGGTCTTGGCGTGCATCCGTGCGTCGCTGCGGTCCGGACCCAGGTCGACGGGCACGTGCACCTTCCGCCGACCACTGGCGAAAACATCGATGTACTGTGGTGACCTCACGCCCCACGTGTTGAGCAATTCGGCAGTACGTCCACCCGGCCTCCCGCATGCCCACTATACGCCCTCGCTCAAAGTCCGTCAACTGCACATACGGTTCACGTCCACGCTGTCGCGGCATGCTACCAGTGTTAAAGACTGCGATGGAGCTCCATATGCCACGGCAAACTGGCTGACACTGACGGCGGCGGTGCACAAATGCTGCGCAGCTAGCGCCATTCGACGGCCAACACCGCGGTTCCTGGTGTGTCCGCTGTGCCGTGCGTGTGATCATTGCTTGTACAGGCCTCTCGCAGTGTCCGGAGCAAGTATGGTGGGTCTGACACACCGGTGTCAATGTGTTCTTTTTTCCATTTCCAGGAGTGTAGATGTTTGCCCATCATACTCATTACTCGTGGCAGAGCAGGAGGTCCCGGGTTCGAGTCCCGGTCGGGGCACACATTTTCAACATGTCCCCAATGAAGTACATCAACGCCTGTTTGCAGCTAGGGTGTCCATTTAATTATGATTTCATTTCTAGCACAGCTGCATGGTCATCCCCGGTAACTGGTCTTTCGGGAACAGATACTACCGTCATATATAGTTAAAATGTGGCTTCCCGGCCATTGACCTTCTTGTGCGAACGCACACGCTATGCCCGAACTTGTACGGGACTTGGTAGATTAATCTGCCATGAGTAATGAGTATGATGGGCAAACATCTATTAGGCGCACCACGAATGTAGTGGTGTGGACATGTTGGGAATGTGGATCTCACGGGCAGCGTGCAAGGGATAAGTCCCTGCAGACGCACTATCCTCTGTGCCCACGGTGGCTCAGATGGATAGAGTGTCTGCCATGTAAGCAGGAGGTCCCGGGTTCGAGTCCCGGTCGGGGCACAAATTTTCAACATGTCCCCAATGAAGTACATCAACGCCTGTTTGCAGCTAGGGTGTCCATTTAGTTATCATTTCATTTCTAGCAAAGCTGCATGGTCATCCACGGTAACTGTTCTTTAGGGAACAGATACTACTGTCATATATAGTTAAAATATGGCTTCCCGGCCATTGACCTTCTTGTGCGAACGCACACACTATGCCCGAACTCGTACGGGACTTTGTAGATTAATCTGCCAATAGTAATGAGTATGATGGGCAAACATCTATTAGGGGCACCACGAATGTAGTGGTGTGGACATGTTGGGAATGTGGAACTCACGGGCAGCGTGCAAGGGATAAGTCCTTGCAGACGCACTATCCTCTGTGCCCACGGTGGCTCAGATGGATAGAGCGTCTGCCATGTAAGCAGCAGGTCCCGGGTTCGAGTCCCGGTTGGGGCACACATTTTCAACATGTCCCCAATGAAGTACATCCACGCCTGTTTGCAGCTAGGGTGTCCATTTAATTATCATTTCATTTCTAGCAAAGCTGCATGGTCATCCACGGTAACTGTTCTTTCGGGAACAGATACTACCGTCATATATAGTAACCATCAGTATTAGAAGGTACCCCATCTGTTTTGTCACCTCAGTGTATATTCTCTGTTTCATAGATCTTTTCCATAGATGGTTGTAGCTTGTATTGTGGCCCTTCTCAATAATTTCCCTTCTGCCCCACTTCAACCACTGTTTCTCTTTTCAAGTACCTTCTTTTTGTACACACACACACAACATGGTAGGTGTGACTTACCCTGCTTTCAGATGTGCCTGTTTCAAGGTTCTCTAAGTTTCCTTTCCCACTTTTTTTTTGCAGTTGAATGAGTGTTCGTGCCAACTGTACCAGGTGATTAGGTCCCACATGGGCTGTAATTATTGTATAACAGCAAAACTTGGTAGATATGGTAATACTTTAATGTGGAACTGACTTACACTGGAAAAAAGTAGTTCCAAATTTGGCTGCCAGGTGCAAATCTTCCACTGTACAGCATTTCATCAATGTCTCTGGTGCTCATATGAAACATACTATGTAAGCAGTGATCAATAATAACATCAACATTATGTCTTTCTCACTTGTTTGATCTTTTCTGCCCACATTCCTTTCAAAATCCATTGCATATGGAAACATTTCTATAGATCCTTCTTGCATTCACAGTGCATTAGAATATCTACCAAGCTTTGCAGACGTAGGGTAACTACAGACCACGCTAGAGCTCTGTGAGTAGCTGCACCTCAGTTAAAACCACCTGGTATAAGAGCCAGAATTAAGTTCTTTGTTGCATTTCAACCAATCACATTTTTAAAATTTTTAATTACGACATCATCTGTTGTTATATCTGAGTTGGGGGTAGCAGGTAGAGTATGAGTATTTTCCATAACCACATATCTTTCTGTTGGTACTGTAGTTTAAACACATCTTGCATGGGGTTTGGAATATAATTGATTTCAGAAAGTCTATGTTGCCTAAGGAAACACTAGTATACAAGTTAACAAAATCTGCATTTATAAGACTCCACAACAGGTCTAACCTAGGAGAGGTTCCAAAAATTTTATTTGCAGTAAATGACATTTCTTGCATATTTGTGAATAGAGGGTTAGCCAACAACAAGGTAAAGAAGTTTGCCGAACCTGACTACACCAGGGAATAAGAAGACTAGGATAAGAAACATTAAGTTCTGTGGGATGTGCTTAAAGTACTTCATAGGTAGAAACAGATTGTTTTAATTGAATTGGGACCGGAACAACTTGGTAAAACTCTGAAAACAATTAGACATTTACAAAACCAGATGCTCTCTGTCTGTTAGTTACGGCATATCACGCTAATAGTACCTCAAAACATAGGAAGACAGATAAATAACTTCTGAAACATAAAACACATTGTTGCACTCTTCAATAAAGATTGCTGACAATGCATTGATCTGACATACAGTTATGTAAAGGGCATGTAGAAAAAGTGACAAGTGATTTCCCAGTTTTGCAAATCACTGTCTCTTGAAGTATTGTTTTTTGGTTAACATAAACTCACTGGACAAAATATTAGTTACTTCTGTAAAAGAACACAGTGGTCTAATTTTTTGTATGATAAAGTGTGAAATTGATTCATTCGACATCATACTGGGAAGTATAAATTATGATCCACAGAACATGCAAATGACTTAAGTCATGGTGAAGTGGTGTGTAAGATTGAGTTGGTTGTAGTATGTAATCACCACAGTAAAACAGATCAATGTGGAGATGTGCCAGGATACTATAGTTCAATTCTTTTATCTTTGCGGCTCGCGCATGCCCGCCCAGACGCGGGAGGTTGCTGTGTTGCCAGTTTCACACGACACATGTGCCAATAAAAGCAGCAACATAGTATAGCATAGTTCGCAAGCTTACGTTTAGGGGGATGCGCGCAGTTCATGAAGTAAAGCCACCACGGCCGCATTAACCCTTTCGCTGCTACAAAGACGTGCTCCCTGCAATCCGCGCCGTGCGCGATTTTGTCACTGCACTGCTCGCCTGTGCAGATACATCGTGTTCTGACTGCTTTGACACCCTTATCATTCGATTCCACAAAAACTATTTGGCCCAAAAATTTGATTTTTACACATCTTCTTGACTGATACCTTCCCCCCATAAATGACTTAATTTTGTTTCGATGTTCAACACAGTTATTATGCAGCATTAAATATAGTAAACCATTGCACGAAATTTTGAAGAGTTTGCAGAGGTAAAAGTCCATAGAGTATACTTTCCGTATGGTTGATTTTAGTTGCCACAATTTTGAGAATGAAATGTGGACAAGATACCTAAATTTCATATTAAATTTACTGTGTAACAATATCTCATTTAAGTATCACAAAGGTGTCGTATGTAACATTGAGAAATATTCCGTCTTCCACGACTGTAACAAAAGTTTTATATACACTGAGCATGTTTGGCTTTATTTTAAAGCACTTCAATCAATCAAAAGGAAGTAGATAAAATACATTAAACAAAACTGTGGATTTACAAAAACATTAGGACTTGAATATACCGTCTATCAGTGAAGTGCTCTGAGCTATGTCAAATATAATTTTTGTGTGTGGCACACACGAACATCATTTATTTGCTAAAACACTGATCAGCCAACACAAACGTTGAATATTGTGTTACTGCAGCACAAAACTACGAAAGGTGACTTGGCAATGGAGGAGACAAAATACTGTCCACTGAAGATGCTTCAAAAGAGAGAAACGCGTCTGGTCTAAATAAGTCGCTTATTACAGTTGCAGAAGAGGAATATATTCAGTACCATTGGTAAAACTGCGACTGTGGAACAAAAATAAGAAAGAGAACATGAGTACCGTTGTGTATGTGCCATACCTTTCATTGATTGAAGTGCTTTAAAGTAAAGCCAAACGCGTCCGTTGTAAATAAAACTTTTATTACAGTCGCGAAAGACGGAATATTTCTCAATATTACGTACGACACCTATGTGGTACTTAAATTGAGATATTGTTATACAGTAAATTTTATATGAAATTTAGGTATCTTGTCCACATTTCATTCTCAACATTGTGGCAACTAAAATCAACCATACGGAAAGTATATGCTATGGACTTCTACCTCTGCAAACTCTTCAAAATTTCGTGCAATGGTTTACTACATTTAATGCTGCATAATAACTGTGTTGAACATCGAAACAAAATTAAGTCATTTATGGGGGGAAGGTATCAGTGAAGAAGACTTGTAAAAATCAAATTTTTAGGCCAAATAGTTTTTGTGAAATTGAATGATAAGTGTATCAAAGCAGTGGGAACACCATGTGTCTGCACAGGTGAGCAGTGCAGTGATGACAAAATCGCGCACAGCGCGGAATGCGGGGAGCACGTGTCTGCAGCAGCGAAAGGGTTAATGAAGAGACAAAGCACTAGAAATTTCAAAAAAAAAATTGCATTCAAACGAATATAATTCGTGAAGTAAGGCACTTCGATATTTTTTTGAATAATGAAAATATTAAGCACCGCTCAAGGTTTGAACTCGTAACCTTTCGCGTAGTAGCCCAACACCCTATCCGTTGCGCTAACGTAGCTCATCTGACTAGAACACGCCATGAGGACTACAACGCGTCACGCAAAATACTGACAAACACTGTTGGTTTGACTATGAATTACTCACGCTTCGTCGAAGTACAATAGGAAATAAACAATTACCGCTGTTCTTTATTGCGAAAAAGCGGTTTGTGAGATTGATACAAACACCTTTCCTTGCTATCGCCTGAATTAGGAGTCTTATTGCTTGTTTGGTTTAATTAATTAATAGAATATGAAGCAATTGGTACAAACAATGCTTTTTCCAAACTTCCTATAAAAGAAAGTCAGCTATCAAGACATTGCTTTTGTTCTATTACTTTATTTATGACTGAACGTTTCTAAAACTGAAGACACTCTTCCATGCTCTGCACTGCAGTCGAGATCTGGCAACGTCGTTCTCTGTTCATTGGCTGACTGTGTTTTGTGACGTCAGATGTGCAGAACGAACTTAAACTTGGCCGCCAACATAAATGACGCACACTTCAGAAAGGGGTTATCATCTATGGATGTGCCTATGACCACGTTATGAATGAAGTTGCTCAATTTGGTGGTGTGCGAGTGGGTACTGTCCATTGTGTGTGTACAGGATATGCAGTACCACTTACAACTATGTAACATGGCATCAGAACAATGGCCGTAAAGAAATCCTTATTGACAGGTACAGGAGGCAGATACCACGTCTTCTCAGTGATAATCAGTTTGAAACCTGAAAGTGTGAGGATCCTATATCCTCTCATGACAGAATATTTGCAATATTTTGTGATTTTTCCAAGTTCACTGCTTCATGTTACTGCAGAGTATATGTTATTTTAATGCAGCCACCATTGCTTTTGCCATGTCCAGCATTTTACAATAATCTTTGCTTGCTGACAATGCATTCTGATATAGTTATTGTTGGTTTGTGTGCGTACTTGGCATTGCATTGTCTAAGTGTGTGCCAGTGGCTGCTATCAGTGTTGATCAGATGCAGTCGCTAATATATTTGGGCTAATTGTTCATGCTGTGTTCCGATCATCTTAAAATTTCAGTTTGAAGTGATTAATGTTGTATTGTGGCAAACAGGATGTTGATAAAACTGGGTGTCGTAAAACAGGTTAGTGATCCAGTCAGACCTCTCATTGTATGCTTCCTAAAATTACCAGAATAACAGGAATGTTTGAAATGAGTAGTTGCAGCCATGGGCAGGTGACAGCACTGCGGGTTCATGACAGTTAGTGAGCAAACAGTGCACCATTTTAGTAATCATGGATCATTGGAATGGACAACAGTGTGTGTTAGCCATAAAAATGTTTTACAAAAACAATGTTAGTTTGGTAGCAGCACAGAGGGAGTTTTGATGTTTTTATAATTTAGGACATCATGATGCCATTCCATCAAAACATATGATAAAATCTTGGATCAATAGCTTTGAAGAGACTGGATCTGCCCTCAAGAAGAAACCAACAGGATGACCAAGAAGTGTGTGTTCTCCAGCGAACATTGATGTTGTACGCGAGTCTGTCTAACGGAGCCCACGGTGTTCAATTTGTAAGCAAGCAGCAGTGGCTGGAATGTCCCAGGAGAGTGTTCGCAGAATTCTTCATCGTGATTTAAAATTTCATCCATACAAACTACAGGTCATGAACAATTGAAGGACAGCGATTACCAGTTATGATTGGGATTCTGTCAACAGATGATAACAAAAATAAACAATGATGATGAATTTATAAACAAGTTATGGATGTCAGATGAGGCACATTTTCACCTCACAAGTTATGAGAATAAACATGACTACTGTTACTGAGCAAACACAAATCCTAATGACATTCATGAGCACCCTTTACATGTTAGTAAAGTGACAGTATGGTGTGGTGTTTCATCACATGGGATTATTGGACCGTATTTTTTTGCAAATGAACAGGGAAACACAATAACTGTCAATGCCAATTGTTATGTGGAGATGTTACAAACTTTTGTTACACCTGCATTGAACAACTATCTCAATTTTTCAAGAAAATAGTGTCAACAGGATGGAGCGACATCACACACTGCACAGCAATCAATGGCATATGTGCAAGAATTGTTTGGGAACTGTGTGATCTCATGATTCAGTTACAGTCCCTGGCCCCCTAGATCCCCAGGTTTATCCGTTTGTGATTTTTTTCGTGTGGGGCTACCTCAAGAGCAAAGTCTACACAACTCGACCAAAAACCTTTGTATTTGTACAGGAGGACACCATCTAAAGTACGTAATTTTAAAAAAAAATGATAAGTGCCATCAGTGTTTCGTAAATGGAAAAGTTGTAAGGTTTCAATTACTATGAATGCAATGTCTTTTCTTCATCACTTCTAGTTTTATTGGGTTATGGAAATGTTCCTGTTTTTCTGTTCACCCTTTATATCACTGAATCATTGAATATGAGACAGAGAGAGTGCAGTATCGTTTCATATAAGCACCATCAACTCATTGCCTTATGTATGGAGACAGGTAATAATGATGTCACATCATGCAACAATCTTCAGACATCATGCAATCACCAACAGCAATGTATGATGTGTGAATTTGACATTTTCAGTGGCGCCTTGATTTTTCAACAAACGTTGGACAAGAGAAAAGATAAATTGTGTATGCCGTATGCGTATTTGAATAACACAGCTAATCAGAATGAGAAATATGCCATAATTAATGAGAAGTACAGTATTGATTGGGATAGTGTTGTTATGGATGTCATTAATGAATTGGGACTAATTAACAGAATTCAGATTGTAGAGGCAACTGAAAGTGAAAGTTCAGATTTGAATGTAGACATTGAATTGCAGATGCAGGAGTAGACAATAGTTGTGTTGATAATGTAGGAAGGGAAGATTGGTCAATGCAATTAAAAAAAAAAAAAAAAAAACAAAAAAAAAAAAAAAAACTGAGTGCATATTTGAAAGCAGATAGTCAAAAGTTAAATGTTGGTAACTAAAACTTGATAAAAAACTAGATAATGCTAAGCAAGATTTGAAGACAGGTTTGAACAAAATGTTGGATCCAAAAGTTATGGACATTCATAATGATGTGCAGGATCTGTTCAGTAATTTTACAAAGGAATGTAGCAAATCACACAGCATGCAACTGTTTGAATTAGTGCACTGGGTTAGGAGGAGGGGGAGGAGGAGATTAATGTTTAACATCCTGTTGAAAACGAGGTCATTAGAGGTGGAGTACAAGCTTGGATTAGGGAAGGATGGGAAAGGAAATTGGCCATACCCTTTCAAAGGAACCATCCTGGCATTTGCCTGAAGTGATTTAGGGAAATCATGGAAAACCTAAATCCGGATGGCTGGATGCAGGTTTAAACTGTTGTCCTCCTGAATGGGAGTCCAGTGCGGTACCTTGCTCAGTGTGCGGGGTTAAGACACATTGTCAGAAGAACAAGCAGATGTAACTATGGTACAGGACCAAGTAAACTTACCACATGAAATTGTGAAACAAGCCCCACTGCACAGTGTGGTAACAAATAACGGGGGAGTTCTGGTAAAGATTTGAGCAAACAGAATAAAAACTCTGTTATTTCTCCTGAGTGTGCAACAACAATTTTTAAATGTAGAATCAAAAGTACAGGAACTGGATAAAATTCTGTTGAGTCCACTAGTTGGTCAGTGTGAGCATCACAGTAAGAACTCAGCGGATTTCTTACATCAATTAGAGAGGATGCATTAGGTTTGGTATTAAATTAACAAACCCATTTTGACATGTATCAACTTCACTTACTTTTTATGCAATGACCAGTACTATGAGCAGATAAATGGAGTTGGGATGGGATGCCCCTTGTCACCTATTATTGCAGATTTTTTTATGGAAGACATCGAGGAACATGTTTTGGAGTCAGTGGCTATGACAACTGTGTGTTTTTCAAATATATAGAAGATGCTTTCGTTGTTTGGCCTCTTGGCAGTGAGAATTTGAATGGCTTTTTAGAACACCTGAACTCAATCCCCCCAATATTCATTTCACGATGGGGCTGGCTACCTTCCCTCCATTGATGTGGTGGTCGGGAGGGAGATTGATGGTATGTTGAAAGATGCTATTTATAGGAAGCCAGTTATAGGAAAATAGTAAAATAAACTGAAATTGAAATGTGCTACTATAGGATATAATAAGTTATATGGACAGATAAGGTATGAAATGAAAAAGTGGATGAGTGAGAGGGCAAGAAAATAATTAAATGGAAATTCCTCGTGTGAAGAATGGTTTAGTGAAATGCAAATGTACTTGCTTGCAAGGAATCTGCATTGCTTCACAAAAAGAGTGATGGGATGTGAAATAATGTTCAACAAAGGATTCAAGGATGCATCATGCTAAGTACTGCTTAATGTAGAATTTCCTGGTCAGAAGACTATATATGAAAAGACACAAAAACCTTCAAGCATGTATGTGTTTTATACTCAACATAAATAAATAGTTACACCTGTTGATGCTCCCATCCTCGTTTATAATGTTAATGGGACTTTGGTTTTCACATGTTCACTACTCTGCACATGTACAGACATAATTGTTAGTATAAACAGTAGTTGTTCTCATGAAAATGAAACCTTTCTGTTAAGTTTAATGTGACAAATTGTCCATAATATCTTACAACGGCTCTTTTACAGACCTAGGGGACCACTGTGTTGGTTGGATCCTGGCGCATTTGGTACTTTGGGAGTTGGTGGAGGTTTTGCGTTAGGTGCAAAGCTGGCAAAACCTGATGCACAAGTGTGGCTGATATATGGAGACGGTTCTTGTGGGTACAGCATTGCAGAGATAGATACAATGGTGCGTCATAAGCTTCCTGTGGTAGCTCTTGTGGGCAATGATGCTGGTTGGACACAGATTGCCAGAGAACAAGTGCCTCTCTTTGGCAGTAATGTTGCCTGTAAACTAGTGGTAAGTTTTTATCTGTGATCTGAGCGTGGGTTACTTTTTACAAAAATGTAGTTTATGAAAATTATGATTTCATGAATGTACACACACACACACACACACACACACACACACACACACACACACACACACACACACACACACACACTCTCGCACTCTCTCTCTCTCTCTCTCTCTCTCTGTGTGTGTGTGTGTGTGTGTGTGTGTGTGTGTGTGTGTGTGTGTGTGTGATATCCATCAATCATCTCACCCTCTTCACTCAGAATACCCTTCACGAATGATAACTGTATGTTAAATTAATGATTTGTGTATGTGTGTAAGGGGATAATAATATTCAGATTCTGTGAATCGCTTTTCTCACATTGCATTATCCAGCTTTATACTGTATGAATAACTGATGTAATGGTGCCTGGCTCCATTAGGTATCATAGACAACCAAGCTGCTCTGAATTTGAGCTCTCCTTCAGAGAAGTTGTTGAGTCTGAAGTGGTACTCTTTCTTCATTCGACAGCTGAAGCCATATTTCAACTGGACTAAGTGTACCTATTTATTTCAAGAAATTTAAAAAAAATGTAACATAAACATAGAGACAGCTACTTGGTTAACATTGTACAGACACAATATCAGACGCAACAGCAACCAAGTTTTATTCAGCTTTCACATGAATAGAACCACAATAACTCTGAATGAAGTATAGAACAGTACAAAGTCTCATAACTATAGAACACATCGATATACAGTCATGAAGGTGAGCATATGAAAAGCAAGCAAATATAAGTGAGGCCAAGGGCCTGGGGTGCCAGCCTTATATCGGACTGTTGTGCATGCACCACAGTACATCCTGCACCATCTGTCCAGGTTGTGAGGCAACCTCTTTAGACTGGCTGAGGAGGTACTCATATTGCATGCTGTTTGATTATGCACACTCTCACTATATATTTACAGCAGTACCGCTAGCTGCTCTTCCAATTTAAGTAACATGTTTCTCATTTCCCCCTTGGAGAAAAGTGTTCACTGTAGAGATGTTCATGCCTTCATCATTAGAGGTGATGCCTGCTGGAGCAGGTGTTGTGCTCTCACAGGAGAATATGATTCGAAATGGTGCAGGCATGGACAGGAGCAGTGCCCCTTCCCCTGTGAGAGGCCATAATGGCGCACTGGTGATGCTGGTGCTGTATCCATGGCCACATCCAGGCAGGCACTCTGGTGGAAGCAGTAGAGAAGATGGCAGCAGAAACAGGTGTTACAGAGACAGAGGCAGCCCAGCACTGACTACTCTGCCTGGTGGTGGCGGCACTAAAGGGCAAAGACGGGCCAGGGCTAGAGGAGGCATGGACTGTGGCCCATGCCGATGGGGCCGGTGAAGGCGGCCACAGGGTGGAAGGCTCTCTGGTGCACAGACTGAGCTGGTCGTAGTGTCACGACTCCGAGACATCAGAGGTGTGCATGACACAGAACTGGTGGCATCAGCATCAGTGGACAGTCACTGGTATTCACATAGGACACCGGTCAAACCTGTGCACCCAGATGGCGGAGCCCAGATGGAATCACTGCGCAGTAGGCACCAGTGGGTGCCTGGGCAGTGGCCAGAGCAGATGATGCAACATCTGCAGCTGGTGGCTACGAAGCAGCTCTGCTGGGCTATGGTCGTTGACTGGAGTGAACCTATATGAACTTGAGGGGTTTCCTTGGTAGAACGTTGAATGATATATTTTTTCTGGTTTTTGTACATACAGATCACCACCTACTCCACCCCTTCATTTGACTGGGTGAAAGCGAGGGTCTGTATCTTGAGACACAAACTGTGGGCCATTGTCTGTCACAAGCATATACAGAAATCCTGCTGAGGAAAAAACTCTTTGAGATGGCCAGGAGAGTAGTCGCCATGGATGAGGATGGGCAATGAACCACTTAAGAAAATTTTGAGAAAACATCAACCACTACAAGCCAAAATGATCCCACAAAATCAGCATAAAAATGCTCCCAGGGGCACTGAGTTGTGGGCCACGGGGAAACAGAGGCCCAGGTTGCCACTTGATTGACATGCTGTTGGTAGGCTGTAGCAATGTGCACGATTTCATTGACAATACCCGGCCAAAACATGTGGCAGTGGGCCAGCAATTTCATATGAGAAACAATCCTATGGTCTAGGTGGAGAAGGCGCATGGTGCCCTGTTGCAGTGCAGAAGGGATCACAACCCTGGGTGCTGACACTTCAGTAGCCGACAGTAGTGCACCATCAGGAACTGAGAGGTGGTGGTGGAGAGCATAATAATTAGGCAAATAATCTTGCACCCAGCCTTGTGGTTCATCCATGCAGCCATGGTGGACAAACTGAACAACTTTGTGTAAGATAAAATCAGCCATAACAGCCACCAAAATGTGAGAACTGGTAACAGGAAAGTCATCGACGGTGATTTGAGCTTCAATGTCTAAACTGAAACACAACAGTTCATCCCGATCAAATGCTGGATTGGAGCCAATCGGCAATCGTGAAAGAGCACCCTCATTAGTGTGTTGTACTGTGTCAGAAATGAATCTCATAGTTATAGCATGACAAAAAAAGTGCCCAGCATTGCAGGCAATGGTTCACTTCGACCAGTAAAGGTACCAAAGGATTGAAAAGAGAAGCCAGAAGTTTATGATCAGTAATCAAATTACACATTGAACCATATAGGAAAGTGTGAAATTTTTGGAGTGCATACACAATAGCAAGGGCGTCTTTTTCTATCTGTGAGTAGTGCTGTTGCACCTTATTCAGAGTCTTGAAAGCATGCACAATACGGGGTTTGAAACCGTCTTCATATTTGTGTCAAGAACAGCCCTGAGGCTATTCTGGGAGGTGTATGTGGCCGAAACAAGATGTTGGCCTGGTTCAAAGGTAGCCAAGCAGGGTGCTGAGCATAATTTTGACCTTCATAGGGTGAAAGCATGCACAAAGGTGGGCTACCATTGAAAAAGTAACATCTTTATGCAAGAGAGCACAAAGTGGCTGGGCTAATGTGGCTCCAACAGAAAGAAATTTATGGTAGTATGCAATCTTTCTGAGAAAGGCCTGCAACTCTTTGATGCAGTAAAGCTGTAATGGCATCAATATGCTGAGGTAAAGGCTTGACCAGCACGCAAGACTTCAAAACTGAGATAGACATAGATGGCTGAAAAAAAAATGTGATTTGTCCAAGTTACATTTCAAACCAGCAACCTGTAGCACCATAAACAAGGCATAAATGTTCTGCAAATGTTCATCTGTTGAGGAAGATGAGACTACAGTATCATACAGGTGGCTAATGCACCCCGGCACAGAGGCTATGAGTTGCTCCAAAAATCACTGTAAAATGGCAAGTCAGCTTTTGGAAGTCTGTTTTGGAAAAATGTTGCCCCCCAGCAGGCTGTGCGAGGAGTTCATGAGTATGGGGTAAGATACAGGTATCAATAGTTGACTGTGAATTTACAGACACTTTAAAATCACCACAGAGCCGAAGGTTGCCATTAAGATTTTTGACAGTTACCAATGGACTAGACCATTCACTAGAGGGAGACAAGCACGATAACATCCAAAGACGTAGGTCGATCTAGTTACAATTTGACTTGCTCCCATAAAGCTCCTGGGACTGTGAGCCTTCTGTAGCACATCCCAGAACTCCCAAGAATGAGGAGAAATATTCTGAGCAAAGCATGTCCAGTTGTTGGTATGGAACTTGATACAATACCAGATACACTTCCTCAGAAATAGAGAACCCAAAAATTCTGATGACGTCCAATCCAAATAAGTTTTCCATGTTGACACCATCCTCTACAAGAAAGGTCAAAGGCCAAACAACTGCTTCGTGCACTGTGGAAGTAGATGCCTGTTCCAATATGGGTATTTGTTGTTTGTTGTAACCCCCCAACCGACAAGATACAGGGGACACTGCAATTGATCCAAGATTCACTCTGGTTTGAGAATTTAGCAAAGTCACTGCTGCTCCTGTGTCCACATGCATTTTTAACATCTTGTCCATCACACATACTTCAATGTAGAGTTTGTTTGGGGCTACCATCACATAGGAAACACTGTTCACATCCATCTTCATGTTTGGTGAAGGAAGTCGAGAGTTGCACACAGACACAATATTTCTTCTTCTTCTCTCTCTCTCTCTCTCTCTCTCTCTCTCTCTCTCTCTCTCTCTCTATATATATATATATATATATATATATATATATATATATATATATATATATATATATATATATATATCTAAAAACAAAGATGATGTGACTTACCAAATGAAAGTGCTGGCAGGTCGACAGACACACAAACAAACACAAACATACACACAAAATTCAAGCTTTCGCAACAAACTGTTGCCTCATCAGGAAAGAGGGAAGGAGAGGGAAAGACGAAAGGATGTGGGTTTTAAGGGAGAGGGTAAGGAGTCATTCCAATCCCGGGAGTGGAAAGACTTACCTTAGGGGGAAAAAAGGACGGGTATACACTCGCACAAACACACATATCCATCCACACATATACAGACACAAGGCTTGTGTCTGTATATGTGTGGATGGATATGTGTGTTTGTGCGAGTGTATACCCGTCCTTTTTTCCCCCTAAGGTAAGTCTTTCCACTCCCGGGATTGGAATGACTCCTTACCCTCTCCCTTAAAACCCACATCCTTTCGTCTTTCCCTCTCCTTCCCTCTTTCCTGATGAGGCAACAGTTTGTTGCGAAAGCTTGAATTTTGTGTGTATGTTTGTGTTTGTTTGTGTGTCTGTCGACCTGCCAGCACTTTCATTTGGTAAGTCACATCATCTTTGTTTTTAGATATATATTTCCTACGTGGAATGTTTCCCTCTATTATAACTATATATATATATATATATATATATATATATCTCTATCCCTATCTCTGTCTATCTCTCTCTCTCTTTTTTTTTTTTTTTTTACAATGGTTGCACGTCGCCCAACACTTTGAGCACATGGCCCTCTCATATTGAACAAAACAATAAGGGCACGATGGAAGATGAATGTGCAACTGCTTTGGTGATGCTGACTGCTGCTACCTAGAATGGCACTGCCCAATGCATCCAGGAGGCTGTGGTTGCATGCCATGATGTTGTCATCTCCATGTGAGCTAACAAACAGCAGCTGAGGAGGAGAGGAAACAATGGTACCTACTTCACACCATGCCTCTACCTGATTCTGCTGCCCTAGATACTTAAAAAGACTGAGCAATGTTCAGAACATCTGTGAGAGAGAGATTTTCACATCGTAAAGCACATTCATGAACTTCCCTATCAGCATATGAATTCCAGTGAGCCTCAGTAACAAACTGGCAACTATGGCTAAGCCAATGAAGTTCCACTGCCCAAGCTCTGTATGACTGTTGCAGCCAGTTTTGACAATGGTAGAACTCAGTACAAGCAGCTGTAACATGGGTATGTTTGCATTGATAATTAGAAAGCAGTGGACACATTTCATCAAAAGAGATGCTGGCAGGTTCCTGAAGAGGAGCTCCGTGGCACAAAAGGTGGTAAATGTGAGGAGAAGAAATCCATGCCAAAAATAAAGGCTTATACAAATTGCAGTCAGTGACTCTAGAGGCTTGAATATGTTGCCGAAGTCATTTTTCACGTGCATCCCAAAACAGTGTGTTTAGTATCACAGAAAGAACCCACTGTTGGTTGGTGAGAGTTTTATGTTGTTGAAGAACTTCTTCCACTGACTTGCTGGCTGTATATTGAACCAAAGAAAGTAAATACATGGAGTAGAATCCCATCCTCATCACCAAGTATGTTGTAACAGTGGACAGACACAATATGAGAAGTAACACCAACCAAATTTTATTCTGCTTCCACACCAAGAAATCCAGAAAAACACTGAATAAAGTATAGAACAGTACAAAGTCTCATAACTATAGAACACATCGATATACAGTGTGATGGGTGAGCATACAGTAAGCAAATAAATATAAATGAGGCTGATGGCCCAGCATGCTGGGCTTATATTGGGATGTTGTGCACATGGCACAGTGCTTGCTGCACTGTGTGTCCAGGTTGCGAGGCGACCTGCCTAGACTGGCTGAGTGGGTACGTCTATGACTTGCTGTTTTATGCGCACTCACACTATAAGTTTACAACACTACTGCTTGCTTATCTTGCCATTTACATAACATGTTTCTCATTGAACATTTGGGCCAACATAGTTGGCTATTTTTTGTACTTTCAGCATTGCTGCACAGTCAGCAATCATGATAATCTAATATATAAGAAACTATCAGCCTTGATTGCGGTAATGAAACCAACCTTTACCTAGGTTTCAGCCCAAATAATTCAGCCTGCTTCAGGAGATATACCTGAACCTATAATTTGTCTAAGAGGGCATGCCCTAGAAATAAAACTAAAACAGCCTGAATAGGTGTAATCACATTTTAAAAACGCGGTACATAAGTACTAAGTCAATACCAAGACTTAACTTAAGCTGTGGCGTGCACCTCGTCTACATGGATGCCGTGCGGTGCGCCTTGGGACTTCACCTGAAACTAAGTAGGACTAGATAATGCTCTGCAAATCAACGTGGCGGGGAACATTGCGCATGTCTAACTGAGACCATGACTGTCAAAGGTAAAAGACCAATGTAGGCATATCTTAAAACAAATAACTTATAGAAAGGTTGAAAATCTTACACATAAAGCCTCTGCACCAGGTTATGACTAAAATGTAACAAACTATGCATTGATTTATGTAAGTTCGAACACACTACCCTGACTTACACTATTAGAATATATCGGCCCTTTCACAATGAATGCTGCATAACGCATCCATTGTTATTAATGAAAGATGACATAGGACATAAAACAGCGAAACTGCCATAATGCAGTAATCTTGGTTAACCTGTGTACAGATGGTTGAGTTGTTGGTTTTATGAGTTGATGTAGATATACTTCTTATTGCTGACACACACTGAATGAAGACTATTATCAAGATTAATTTTTTATCTTATAACTAAAAATAATGCATGAGTGAACGAACGACAACACTTCATTGCCATGTAATAGCAAATGACCAGCATAGGTCAAATTATGTTTTACATGTAAAAAATATGGTAATTGCATGAATGGACGTGCAATGCCCTTTCATCGCCCTTATACTCTGTCGGCCAACAGGGGTCAATTTCACTACACGCTACAAAAGAGAATTAACGCCTCTTATATTAAAGGCTATTATTAAATAAATATGATATGATAAAACGTGCTTGACCTGAAAAGACACATAGGAATATTTTATGGACACTTGACATGGGAAAACGGCATGTTCTTCACAGGGAAGAATTAAAAAGAAATAAAAGGTAGCTACTAATATGCCCATGTGCATGCCATAAATGGACAAGGATGAAGTTGTCTCTGGATTGCAACTATAAATAAATGTAAAGGGAATTAAATCCCAAAAGGTCGAGACGGACCAGCTAAACTTCATCTTGTCACCTGAGGCTCCATTTCACTGCTCGTTGACTAGTAACCACTTATATGAATATAACTATTGTCTATGGGATAGATGCGGGCATCTTAATTATTTAAAAGCCATGTGTGGCACATTATGCAAGCACCATATGTGGAAAGACCACCTGATGGGAATCATATACCAAAATGTCATGTGCTCAAATGCACGCATGCTAGCCGCTACCTTACGGGATGTCTAAAATAAAGTACATCAAACACCAACCATCTGTGTCGCACCACCACTGAAATACTGCTCGGCTCCTGCCAATCAACCCTTTATCTGGTCATGATATTCTAAATAATGGCATAAAACATTAAAAAAAAAAAATCTTGTTTTTTAACTGAAGTTGATCATTAAGGAGGTTATCCTCCTCAAATTGCAGATGTTTAAAAATCTCCATTTCTTCTAGGATGTCTAATCTAGTACCTTTAATCTCATGATGAAGTAGCTCCGTGCTGGTTAGGGGATTAGGCGCATGTGCATTTTGGATCAGGTGTTCGGCGAAGGAGGAACCTCACCACTTTTGGTTGGAATGTGCTCCTTATATCTACTAGCAATGGCTCTGCCTGTTTGACCTATATAATAATTTGGGCAATTCCCACAGGCACTGGACTCGCATTCAATTCCGCGTCCAGCCATCCTGATTTAGGTTTTCCGTGATTTCCCTAAATCGCTCCAGGCAAATGCCAGGATGGTTCCTTTCAAAGGGCATGGCCGACTTCCTTCCCCGTCCTTCCCTAATCCGATGAGACTGTTGACCTCGCTGTCTGGTCTCCTTTCCCAAAACAACCGATTCCCACAGGTGATTTTATAAACCCCAGAGCGAAATAGTTTGTCATAAGATGCTTGCAGTGTATGGACCAAAGTTTTTTCAGAATTTTATTGGTTGAAAATGCTACCTTAAACCCATAATTCTTAAGCATTTGGCCTAATCTGTAAGAACCCATGCCTATAAAGTGAACAGATAAAATGGCAGCAGGTTCACTTTCTTCCCATGAAGGCCCAACAGTACCGACCAGCCACTGTGTCATCCTTAGCCCACAAGTGCCACTGGATGTGGATATGGAGGGGCATGTGGTCAGCACACTGCTCTCCCAGTTTACGAGACTGGAACCGCTACTTCTCAATCAAGTAGCTTCACAGTTTGCCTCACAAGGGCTTGCCAACAGCACTCGGCAGACTGAATGTCACCCATCCAAGTGTTAGCCCAGTCTGACAGTGCTGAACTTCTGTGAAAATGAGAAGCTACGTGAATAAATAAATAGTGACATTGACATCCAAACCACTGAAGTGACATCAAATCAAAAAGCTTGCATCAGTATACTGGCCTAATGCCCCGCACCCCCCTTTTTTTTTACAATCGTATTGACCAATTGTAAAAAAAAAAAATTAGCAGTCTACCAGTGAGGCACGCTGCCCGCTGATAATGATTAACTTTTAACTTGTGTAGAAGGTATGTGAAATGCTGTTTCTTAAGGGCTCAATGAAAATTAATTTGTTTTCCTGCTACACTCTGTAAGGTTTTGCTGTAGCATGTGTGGTTTTTTCAAATACTGGTATGTAGTGTGCATGGCTGTGAAGTGGTCAAAACACTGGGCTTGTATGCCAGAGGAACTATGCTCCAGTCCCCATCAGCAGATCCATGTGTAAGTTTTGTGTAGTTGCCCTAAATTGATAAAGGCAAATGCCTGGACAGTTACTCAGAAATGTCATGGCTAGTTTTCTTCTCCTATCCAAGTTTGTGCTCTGTCCCTAATTTTTGTCTTAATTTTTGTTTGAATATGTAATATTTTGTAACTCATTTGTAAAATAAATAATTTCTGTTACTTTTTAGTATATATTTGGGCTCTATTCATTTCAGGTATTTAATTCATTATGTTGCGTCTAATACAAAAAGTAATTTGTGAAGACCTTTCAGTTCATAAATTTGTCTATGAAACAACCAAGTTCAGCTGAAATTTCATAACCTGATCATTTTGTCATTCATTAGTATTCGTTGCTTCTGTGATTGATATTATTTATTTTACAGAAATATGTTTATTAAAAAGGTGTATTTCTGTCTTTGTTAAACAGTATGAAGACTGATATTTATCTATGTTCTTCTCCTAACAGCACACCAACTATGAAGAAGTTGCAGAGGGTTATGGTGGGAAGGGAATTCTGATATCAAGCTCATCTGATGATTTAATTTCCTCTCTTAAAAAGGCAGTAGATCTGCACAGCAAGGACCACACAGTTTTGATAAATGTTCTAATTGGTAATACAAAGTTTAGAGAGGGAAGTATTTCAGTGTGATGATTTAGTGAGTAAATGCACTTTAAACTGCAACCTTATTTCATGGACATTGTACAAGGAGAAATCATAAACATCACACAAAGGCCCTGATAATTAAGTAAAGGTAGCACTGAGAAATGTTCAAAAGGTGGTTTGGATATTAAGTTCTTCAGCTATCTCTGTTTAAAAATTGGATAGTTTGTGTTAAATGGCATTTTATGGTGATACGGATTATTTTGGTAGCTTTAGTGAGTTAAAATGGTGAAATAGTGCTGTGACTGAAAATTGTATTACTTGATGTACTAGTTTATAATTTTTAATCAGTATTGAAGCTGGGACAGTTTTCACTGCAGCTATATTGCAAGTGTATTGTAATATTTTTTTCATACCTGTGGATGCTTGACTGAGTCTCCATTATTCCTCAAAAATGCATTCCCAGAAGAAAGGCAGGGTTATATTTATGAGGTCGCCCCGTGTGTTGCCCAACCTTACAGTTAAAGGGTCTGACTTATAATTAATATGTGAAGAGCATTATGTCAGTCTTGCCATATAGACACAATACTATTTATTTATGATGTTTGTGTTCAGTATTGTGAAATAGCAGTTCTGATCCTGATTTTGTCGCATCTGCACTATGTTATTTTGTTTGTTTCATATACAAGAGGTGTTCTGATGTTATTGTAGTCACTTGACAAGGTCACAGTGGATTGTCAAAGGAAAATGAAAATAAGTAACTGGCAGTTGACAGATTTTTGATTTTTCAGATATGATTGGCACGGATGATTATATCTAAATTATTCAATTAACTAGTTGATCACTGAAAATTATAAGGAGCATTGTTTGTAAATTTAGTAATGGGCTGCTCTACAAGGAAGCTATTTAATTTTGTGTAAACTGGATCCTATGACTGCCACTGGCTGAGTGTTCATGTTTAAGTGAATTTAACTGTTTTGACATTTCTCATGGAAAATAATGTTATTCAGTCCTTTAGGCAGATTCACAGGAAATTATGTAAGATCTGTAGAGGACAGAGAATATTCAAAAATTGCTCTCATTAAAAAAAAAAATTAGAATACTTCATAAGGCTGTTAATTGGTAAATCATGTGAGAGTAAGTAATTTACTCTGAGAGTAATACTTCATTTTTCTGTTCATATCAGCACTTTAAGACACACTTGTTCAGCTCCTTGTTGTAGTGTAGCCTTAAGGTAGTTGTACATTAAAGGAAAGTTATTGTTTATCTGTTGTTTTGTTGGTATCATTGATGTGTGATTACTGAAAAACAGTATTTTGGCTATGAAAACCTGTGATATTAGCAAATATAACCACATGGACATAATATTGGTTTGCAGCTGGAGATATTGAAAAACACAATGTATGATATGAAGCTTCAGAAGTTACTTGACAAATAAATTGTACCTACAGATGTGGAATGAAAATAAATTTATACCTCCTTCATAACTTTCTACCACATTCATTTCCTTCCTTCTGTCTTGCTGTTGGTCTTATTCATCACTTTTGTTTCTTGAAATGCTATTGTGTATTGTCTGGATTACATTACCCTGTGAGGGTATTGCAGCCAGTCTTCCTCCAAAGTTTAGATACCCAACAAAGTTGTCTTCCATGGGGGAGTTAAAATTGTCTAATCATTAAGACATTTTCTTACACACTCTCTAATTACAATGAATCTGAAACAATTTTGGCTAATGTAGTGGTCTTACTAGAACTGTTGGAATGATTTGTTATAGCACAACAGTCTCCAGCAGTTACCTTTGTTTGCATCTGAACAAAATTGTAAAAGTATAATTAATTATGTGGAAGAATCAGTCAAATGTATTTCACTTGCAGTATTATTGTTTTTCTTAAAGATGTTGGAGGCATGCATTTGTGAATTTGATTTACAGATATAATTTATGTATCTGTGTGGAGCACCCTTATGATTTTTGAATATCCACTCATAAACCTGTCCTTTTATCATCAAAAGGTCCTTTTCCCCAAAATGTATTACAATTAGTTAATACTTTGTGGATTTGGTAGCTTATCAACAGCAGCCAAATGCAGCTCGTTTGGTCTAATGTGACTTCTGGATAAAATATGACATAAGTATACAACATTCTTCTCCTGAAAACATAATTTCTGCAAATAGTGTTTTAGGCCCACTTGCTCCAACTTGGTGAATAGTGTTCTTATATTGATGATATGTTCCTGAGTGGCGCTACCAGTGGGTAAGGATTATGCCCTCGCTGTCCCAGAACACGGATACCATCATTTTTTCAGCACTGGCGGTTACCCGAAATTTTTTTGGTGGCGGTGAATCTGTGTGCTTCCATTGAGCTGACTGGTGCTTTGTTTCTGGATTGAAAAATGGCATCCACGTCTCATCCATTGTCACAACCGATGAAAAGAAAGTCCCATTCATGCTGTCGTTGCGCGTCAACATTGCTTGGCAACATGCCACACGGGCAGCCATGTGGTCATCCGTCAGCATTCATGGCACCCACCTGGATGACACTTTTCGCATTTTCAGGTCGTCATGCAGGATTGTGTGCACAGAACCCACAGAAATGCCAACTCTGGAGGCGACCTGTTCAACAGTCATTCGGCGATCCCCCAAAACAATTCTCTCCACTTTCTTGATCATGTCGTCAGACCGACTTGTGCGAGCCTGAGGTTGTTTCGGTTTGTTGTCACACGATGTTCTGCCTTCATTAAACTGTCGCACCCACAAACACACTTTTGACACATCCATAACTCCATCACCACATGTCTCCTTCAACTGTCGATGAATTTCAATTGGTTTCACACCACCCAAATTCAGAAAACGAATGATTGCATGCTGTTCAAGTAAGGAAAACGTCGCCATTTTAAGTATTTAAAACAGTTCTCATTCTCGCCGCTGGCGGTAAAATTCCATCTGCCGTACGGTGCTGCCATCTCTGGGACGTATTGACAATGAACGCGGCTCATTTTAAAACAATGCGCATGTTTCTATCTCTTTCCAGTCCAGAGAAAAAAAATCGGAAGCCTTAGAACTTGAATGCACCTCTTAAAACTACCGACATTTCGGTCACTGTTGCAAGTGACCTTCTTTGGGGTGTTTTTGTTTAAACAAAAACATCCTGAAGGAGGTCACTTGCAATAGTGACCAAAATGTCAGTAGTTTTACATATTGACAATGTGGTCACAAATCCAGAAAAAATTTATTGGCTGAGACAATGGCCGCAGAAGCCTAAGTTTATATTCGAGACTGGTAGTCGGTCTTTACCTCTGCCACCACTGAGAATATGTCCCAAGTTTTCTTTAATTAACTCATATTTCACCGTCTCCCTTGTGATGCTCACACATTCCGCTCATCATCATGTACACATAAGTGTTAGAATCTATCCAAGACAAGAAAATAGTTTTATGTATGTCTGGAACATGTACCTGGCAAGCTGTGAAATGCATATCTAATTGTCCTGTGTACAAGGCCCAGTCTTTACACATCTCTTGAAGGGATGAGAAAGCAGTGGGCGAAGAACTTCAGCAAAATTATTGTCTTTCAGAGATCTAATGGGGATGTGTATGCAAGAGTTGAAAGACAAGTGAGATGAAAAATGTGCTGTTGATATGAGAAATGCAATGAAGTGGGTGAATGGTAATCTTGAGAAAATAGCTGCATTTATACTTAGCTTCAGCATGCTGGTGTTACCGATAAATGTTTAGGCTAGTTTTCTCCATCTTAATATGTGACCATATGTGCTGAATCTAGTGATATGTTTTAAAAAGTAACACTGTGAGTGCACCACCAGGGAGTACAAAGGTCAAGCAACTTATGGTGAAGTGACATGTAATCTTGTAACTCTGTGTTCATAACCACCATTGACAACGACAACGATATATTTGTTAGGGAGCAGCTAAAGCAGGCAGCTCAGAAGAATGTCTACGAGTGGTTGGGGAAGGAATGACTGGGGAAACAGTCCTCCTCAGTGCTCCTTCTACCACCACAATTGTCAGTGTTGTACATCTACATCTACATTCATACTCTGCAAGCCACTGTAGGGTGAGTGGCAGAAGGTATCTGTACCAATACCAGTCATTTTCTTTCCTGTTCCACTCAAAAATAGACCAAGGGAAAAAAAAACTGTCTGTATGCCCCCATATGAGCCCTAATTTCTCTTATCTTATCTTCATAGTCTTTATGCGAAATATAAGTTGGCAGCAGTAGAATCGTTGTGCAGTCAGTTTCAAACCCCGGTTCTCTAAGGCTTCTCAGTATTGTTCCTTGAAAAGAATGTTGCCTTTCCTCCAGCAATTTCCATTTGAATTCCCCAATAGTTCCATGTAGTTTGAACCTGACAGTAACAAATTTATCAGACCATCTCTCAATTGCTTCAATTTCTTCCTATAGTCTGACCTGGTGCAGATGCCGAACACACTAGCAGTATTCAAGAACAGGTCACACTACCGTCCTGTACGTGGTCTCCTTTACAGATGAGCCACAAATTCCTAAAATTCTCTCAATGAACTGAAGTTGACCATTCGCCTTCCCTGCTACAATAATTATGTGCTCATTCCATTTCATATTGCTTTGTAGTGTTACGCCGAGATATTTAAATGACATAACTGTGTCAAGTGTCACAGTACTAATGGTGTATTCAAACATTACAAGTTTGGTTTTCCTGCTCATCTGCGTTAACTTAGACTTTTTATTGGCCATCTGAAAAATGTTACCATACTAATAGACTTTATTGTCAGCCTTGTTGGGTTTTGTTCACTATTTATGGTCTCCAAGTTTCTTTTAATTTTATGAACTGCATCAATGCCAGGACATGTCTAGTGAAATGTGCATGCAGATGTCACTTACCTATTGTAAGCAAGAACTGGGCAAGAAAACACTACCATTGGTGATGTTTTAACCGAATAAAATGAAATGTGTGCCATGATGAAAAAACCACTTTTCAGTAGTAGTAGTAGTAGTAGTAGTAGTAGTAGCAGTAGCAGTGGCAGTAGCATAATACTTGGTGACAGTGTTAATAAACTATTCTTGCAGCAGCTATGTGTAGCATGTCTATGCGGATGGAGAATTTGACCAATATTATTCTGGACGTGTTAGCAGGCAGAAGAGGTGAGATGATTTAATATACTTATCTTGTCCAAACCTCATCTTGTCAGTAGCAGCCGCAATCTTCATATAACTGCATTCTTGAAAATTTCTTTAGAGTGATACATGCTATTCTGCTCTAGACCATATCAAAAGCCCCACCAGGCTTTGCCACATTCTGTCACGCACATTTTTCTCAGGAGCAGCAGTCTTTAGTGCCCACACATTGTTGTTAAGAGATGAGAATGAATAGAGAGAGAATTCTTTAAATAGGAACTTAAATACTAGTCTGTCTTTTTACATCCCCCTTGCTTCATCCATCATAGGTAATTTTACTTCCAGGATAGCAGAATACCTTCACCTTGTGTACTTTATGGTCCCCAAGTTCGATGTTAAGTTTTTATCTAATCTCATTTCTGTTGCTCCTCATTACTTTTGTCTGTTTACTCTCAATCCATCATGTATGGTCATTAGACTGTTCATTCCATTTAACAGGTCCAGCAATTCTTTCTCAGTTTCACTAACGATAGCAATGTCATCCACAAATCTTATAATTAATATCCTTTCACTCTGAATTTTAATCACACTCTGGAACCTTTCTTTAATTTTAGTCATTGCTTCTTTGATGTAAAGATTGAAAAGTAAGAACAAAACACTATGTTGATGTCATATATCTTTTTTAATTCAAACACTTCATTCTTGGTTTTTATTAGTTTTTTTCCCTCAGAATTTGAAACATGTAGCACATTTCACATTGTTGAACACTTTTTCTAGGTTGACTAGTCCTATGAATATGCCTTCATTTTTCTTAAGTATTACACTATCAAGTGCATCAGCAGAACTGTCTCACTGGTGCCTTTGCCTTTCATAAAACCAAATTTTGTCATCTGACAGATCCTCGGTTTTATTTTCCATTCTTGTGCTCCAGTATTTTATTTTGGTCAGCAACTTGGATGCATGAGAAGTTAATCTGATTGTGGGAGAACTATCACACAATCTGCCCTTGGTGTCTTCGGGATTGTGTGGATGATAGTTTACAAAGCTGTGATGTTATTTCTGCAGACTCTGCAGATGGACTTGAATAATCATTGCCACTCCCCTCAATGATTTTAGAAGTTCTAAAGGAATATCATCTGTGGCTTCCACTTT
The DNA here is from genome assembly GCF_023864345.2 of Schistocerca serialis cubense. Taxonomy (NCBI): domain Eukaryota; kingdom Metazoa; phylum Arthropoda; class Insecta; order Orthoptera; family Acrididae; genus Schistocerca; species Schistocerca serialis. The sequence goes on from NC_064640.1 coordinate 1,010,101,522, forward strand.
ATTTGTTCGTGTCTTTCAAAATTCTGTTATATTCTAACTCTAATATTGAATCCTCTTATGTCTTCCATGTCAACTCTTGCTCCTTCTTCTTCTTCTTCTTCTTCTTCTTCTTCTTCTATCATGTTACCAGACACCTAAAATGATTTGTTCCACATCATTACTATTTATCGTGCAAATGATCCATGGAACATGAAACTGATTGACTGCCAGACAGACAGATGGGCCGTCAGTGTACTCTTTCGAGCTATCCACTCTCTTTGCATTTAACAATGGACTTTCTTCTGCTGTCTTAATGTTGACGCATTTGCTTTTAATTTTACCAAAGGATGTTTTGACATTTTTTGTATACTGCCTTAGTCTTTCTGATGACCATTTCTTTTTCAATTTCTTCATTTTTTTTTGCGTCCGTTTTGCCTTGGCTTCACTTTTTAGTTATTTAATTTCTAAACGACTGATGGTGCTGTCTTCCTGTCTTTTCCTGAACATTTTTGTACAGTACTTTCTTCTTTTGTCAACCAATTGAAGAATTTCTTGTTTTACACAAGGTTTCTTCAGTTACCTTTCTTGTACCTACATTTGTCTGTCCAACTTACATTGATTGTCCTTTTAAGAGACATCCAACTGAACTTCCTTGTGTGGTATTCATTATTGCAGTATGTACAGCCTTGGAGAACTTTAAAAGCACCTCATCATTCTTCAGTTCCTCAGTATCCCACTTCATTCCACATTGATTCTTCTGGATGATTCTCTTAGATGTACGTAGGCCCTGTCCTACATAGAGGTTGGTAAGTGAGAGCTCTTCTCATCTCTATGATCAGAAGGATGAACACCACAGTCAGATAATTGGTTTCACAGCCACACAGCTTGTAGTCCCTCACTTTCATTCACTCTCTGACTCAACAGCACATTTACAGTCTATAGGGGAATGGCACAATGTTCAACTCTTGTCACCCCTTACATGTCTTGAAATCTCTTTGGCTGCTATTCCATTTCCCTTTATTCCCGTGTGCTCTGGTATTCTTTCTATGTTTTTTTAGTAAGTGTGTTCTGGGTACATCTGTTGAAATACTTGAAGAGCCCTAAGGTAACCAGAACAGACAAGAAACTTTGTCATTTAGTTTCAATTCATTTGCTCTAGGGCCTTCAGAATCACTTATAGTTCAGGATGTTATACCGTAAACACGTGTGTCAAGTGGTTCCTGAAGACATAGTCAGGGAAAACTTTTAAGCAGTTGAAGGATTCTACCTTTATACACCACCTTTATACACAATCTTAAACAATGTGGTGTTTATCCAATATATTATAAAACAATACAAAAAATAACATTTCTAAAATTAGTAAAAATTAAAACAACTCTTGGCTTCTTAAGAAGCCAAACTGGTAGTTTACACCAACCTTGGCATAAAACATTACTATTCACCACACATATTTCCAGAATTTGTCTCTTTACCTATATCCCAAATGGTCTTGTTGTTTGCAGATGATTATTTGAAGAGTGCTTCGTGGGTGGGAAAGCAACGCAATGGTATGCGGGTGCCTGGCGTATTTGGAATATCGACTCTAAAAGTGATTAACCCACTCTGATGAGTTAGATAGTTTTTAAATTAGAAATCTCTGTTTGACCACAGGAAATGATGACGTGCATCCACTTGTGTTGTGGAGTCACACACATGCAACTGATGAATGAAATCTACAAATAATGGCTGATACATACCCCAAGTAGAATGCAAAAGAACTGCATACTGTGGTTTTTTTTGACGCAAATGGGTTGTCTGACAAGACAGAGGACAGTCTGATCTCTAGGTGACCATTACAAACAGTAGTACAAACCAAACTCAGCACTACTCTGTGTGAAGACGGTGGGCAGGGGACCATAGAATAGAATCTAAATCATTGGTATTTGGTGCTCTTCAATGAAGAGTGCAGGGTTTCTGTGAGTCCCGATTATTGTTATTGAAGTACGTGGAGATGACCAGGTAATAATGCACATCTCAAGTATTCAGTCACATGAGTTTTGCTGGCAGGTGGGTCAGTCATGTTTTGGCCTGGTATCTCACTGCCTTTGTGACTATTTTGAAGGCACTGTAACAGTATCAGGACAAGATCCTCCAACTTATTGTCAGCCCTACAGTTGACATTTCAGCTACTGGTTCATCTTTTAAGATGATAGTACTTGATCACAGTGCACCTATAGTTTGAACACATTGCTCCAGGAGGTAGGAATGAAATAAATGCATGGCCTATGCCATCCGATGACATGAACCTACACTATGTGATCAAAAGTATCCAGACACTACCAAAAACATTTTTTTTTCATATTAGGTGCATTGTGCTGTCACCTGCTGCCAGGTACTCCATATCAGCGACGTCAGTAGTCATTAGACATCGTGAGAGAGTAGAATGGGGCATTCCGCAGAACTCACAGACTTCGAACGTGGTCAGGTGATTGGGTGTCACTTGTGTCATACGTCTGTGAGTGAGATTACCACAGTCCTAAACATCCCTAGCTCCACTGTTTCCAATGTGATTATGAAGCGGAAATGTGAAGGGACATGTACACAAAAGCGTACTGGCCGATCTCGTCTGTTGACTGACAGAGACCGCTGACAGTTGAAGAGGGTCGTAATGTGTAGTAGGTAGACATCTACTCAGACCAACACATAGGAATTCCAAACTGCATCAGGATCCATGCAAGTACTATGACAGTTAGGCGAGTGGTGAGAAAACTTGGATTTCATGGTCGAGCGGCTGCTCATAAGCCACAAATCACGGTGGTAAATGCCAAACAATGCCTCACTTGTTGTAAGGAGCGTAAACATTGGACAATTGTTGTGTGGAGTGATGAATCACAGTACACAATGTGGCGATCCGATGACAGGGTGTAGGTATAGTGAATGCCCGGTGTACATCATTTGCCAGCATGTGTAGTGCCAGCAGTAAAATTCGGAGGCAGTGGCATTATGGTGTGGTCGTGTTTTTCATGGAGGGGGCTTGCACCCCTTATCACATCACAGGCCTACATTAATATTTTGCTTCTGACTGTTGAAAAGCAATTCGGGGATGGTGATCGCATCTTTGAACACGATCGAGCACCTGTTCATAATGCACGACCTGTGATGGAGTGGTTACATGACAATAACATCCCTGTAATGGACTGGCATGCACAGAGTCCTAACCTGAATCCTATAGAAGACCTTGGGGATGTTTTGGAATGCCGACTTCACACCAGGCCTCACCGACCAACATCAATATCTCTCCTCAGTGCAGCACTCCATGATGAATGGGCTGCCATTCCCCAAGAAATCTTCCAGCACCTGATTGAAGATATGACTGCAAGAGTGGAAGCTGTCATCAGGGCTAAGGGTGGGCCAACACCATATTGAATTCTAGCATTACCAATGGAGGGTGCCACAAACTTGTAAGTCATTTTCAGCCAGGTGTCTGGATACTTGATCACTTAGTGTACCTCAGCTTATTTGAAATTGGTTTAAACTTGCAGTGTGTCACACAGGAAAACTTTATCACACACCAAATGACCTCAGGAGGCTTGCTGCTAAAGAGTGAAACAGGCTTCAGCAGCAATGCTTGAACATCTCTGTAGATAGCAATCTGAGGAGGAATGGCGCATGTTGCACTGCCTAGTATAGAGTACTTGGTGTTGCATGTTATCTAGCAGCAGATTTTAATTTTGAATTTGCGCAAAGATATGGACTTTTGAACAAACTGCAGTTTTTGTTTTTATTTCAGTAAAGTAATTTTTATTTTGCTTCAGTAAGGCTTATTCTTTCATTTCCTGTTGCTGTTGAGGTCTATCTGTACACATTCACATACACACTGATAAGCCAAGACATTATGACCACTGCTCAGTGCAACATTGGATGCTGCCTTTTGGTGTTGTGGACACATGACATGGTAACAAAAGTACCTAAGTGGAGCAGACATGGACAGGGATCACCCTAGTGAATACATGGGCTACAAACAGGGGAATCCATTGAGATAAGTGACTTTGACAAAGGGGCACATTATTATTACACAGACCCTGTGAATGAGTATCTCACAAATGGCGGAGCTGGTCGAATATTCACATGCTACTGTCGCAAGCATCTATGAAAAGGGGTAGGATAATGAAACTATCACTAGGCACTAAATGGTTGGACGTTCATGACTCTTCACAGAACATAGGGTTTGGATGCTTGTCTTCTGTGTAAAGTGGGATAGATGGTCATCTGTGGCACCTCTGCCGAAGTAGTACAATGCTGGTGCACGTAAAATTGTTTAAGAGCACGCTGTTCATTGTACATTGTTCAACATGGAGCTCTGCAGCAGACCACCCATATGTTTCACATGCTAACCTAATGACATCATCAGTTATAATTACAGTGGGCATTGGACCATTGGAATTTGACTGTTGATCAATGGAAACGTGCGCTATTCGGGTGAATTACATTTTTGCTACACTAGGTCACTAATTGCCTCCACAAATGTCGCCGTTGAGGCGAACAGTGGCTCAAAATGTGCAGTGCACCATGGACACAGGCTAGTGGGAGTAGTATTCTGCTATGAGAGACGTTCTCCTGCACTTGCATGGGACCTGTGGCAGTAATTGAAGACACACTGACAGCTGCAAACTACCTGCATCCCTTCATGCTTGATGTCTTTCCCAACAGTGGGATCATCTTCCATTAGCATTAATTGTCATTATCTTGGAGCCAGGACTATGCTGCATTGGTTTGAGGAGTGAATTCACATTGATGTCTCAGCCACCAAATTTGCCCGATGTAAATCCTATGGAACTCGTCTGGGTCACTATCAGGTGCCATCACTGCATACATAAATCAGAAGCCGATTATTTACATGAATTATGTGACATGTACGTAGACATATAATGCCACATACCTTGATAAACCTACCAACAAACTGGTGCATCCCTGATATGCAGAATCTGTGATGTATTTTGTTCCAAAAATGGACATACTAGCTGTTAAGCAGGTGGTCATAATGTTTTGGCTCATCAGTGTATACATGTGGTGCAAAACTTTTTTTGAGCAGTTTAATTTGTGTGCTTGTCTCATCATGAATAACTGTCCCTTAATATGAAGTGGCAGGTCAGTGCGGAGGCTGAGAATTGGGTTCATTTCGAAGTCCCTGTGGCCAACCTAATACCCTCATAGTGGAATATATCCAGTATGATAGTCTTGCTGGTCCACACACCATGCACCCATAAACACCCCAAGACTCCACAAAAGCTATATAAAACTGCAGTAAGCAGGCTCATCTACACCCCATGTGTGATATATGCAATACATTTTAAAATTTTAAGATGCTTGAGGGAGTGAGTACTCAGGTATCTCAGACATGGTAGCTGTGTTACCTTTTGATACAAAGTTAGGCTGGCCCAGGAGTCTTACCAAACCTTTAAAATTTTGTGGTGTCCCTGAACTTAAATTCAAGAAGATTAAAACCTAACAGTAATGGTTAAAAACAACAGACTCAGAATTTTATGTTGAAGACCAGTTTTTGGTGGCCATTCTTTCAGCTTCCCAGCCTCTTAATAGTCATCTGCAGCTGATATATACCTGCTGCAAAATTGGAAGAGGGAGTAAAAAGTGAAAAATTGCCTACAATAAAGAGCATTAGACAGTCCTGTGCTCATAATATTATCAACATATTAAAAGCAGGGTCACACTTAATACACAACCTTGAGGGACACCATTATCTCATACAAAATGATATAATAAGGCATATCTTAGTATCTAAGAAATGTGGGAAGAGGAAAAACTACAAAAAAACAGGAATATGTCCCCAGAAGTCTCATGTATGGAACTGTTAGAGGATACTGCGATTGCAAGTAGCATCATAGATCATTAGAAGGTAAGGAATGTACAAATGAAGTGTTACTTGCACAGGTAAACCTGTTATGTAGCCATTTTCAACAGAGTAGGGTTATCAGCAGTAGAATGATACCTCCTGAAGCCTTGCTGATAGTGGCCTGGAGTCTAGCATTTAGACATGGTGATGGTTGACAGTCCACTCGAATGTATTTCCCATTCAGCTCTTGAAGGAAACACTATGATAGCTATTTGGTCATGTCCGATTCTTTACTCGCTTAAAGAGGGAAATTAAAACAGTTTCCTCCCATGAGTTTGGGAATCATCCACTTTCCTATAGTAAGTAAAAACTTCAACAAGATTTCCTTCACATTTATGATGTGGTACTGCAGAATGCTGTAATAAATTTTATCAAGACTTGGAGCCATGTCATAGGCTGCAAAAAAGCCAAATCCAGTTCCGACACAAAGAAAGAACCACTGTAAACTTCATCATTAATGGAACCAAAGTCTCAGATCAGTGATGATGATTTGAACAAAATGCTCTGGCGTGGTCTGCACAAAATCCCTCTTGTTGCTCAAATGGTTCACAGTCTTTATTACAGTTTTAATGAAGCACCTCCCATCTCTCCCACTGAAATCCTTCTAATGCCTGTCCATACCCCCTTGGTTTAGTAGTACGACTGACAGAGTTGTGGAACTGTTGCCACCATCTCTTTTCCATCCTTTGTATAACAATACATTTTTGTTAGCCCTCACCACACAAAAGGCTGCAAGATTCTCACAAGATAGCCTACACTTTAAGCTCTACAGAGCCACTCATTCACCTGCCCTGGATTGCAGAATGGCATTCATCATTTTGCCAAGGGACAAGTGCTGTCCATCTCTAGCATGGATAACACCAACAGTGCATCATGGTATCGAAGCAGTGAAGCCTTGGTAGGTCAGTGGAGAGAGTTGGCATCACATCTGCAAACACAGGTCACCTAATTCCTGTAAATTCTGGGGAGGAGTGCAATGACCTCTGACACCACATTCAGTCACATCCCAGATATGTTTGATCAGGTTCACATTTGGTGATTTGGGGGGCCATCACATCAATTGTAACTTGTCACTGTCTTCCGTGAACTACTCCATCACAATCCTGGCCTTGTGACATGGTGCATTATCTTGTTGAAAAATGCCACTGCCATCAGGGAACATGATCTTCATGATGGGATGTACGTGGTCTGCAACCAGTGCATGATACTCCTTGGTCATCACAATGCCTTACACAAGCTCCACTGTACCAATGGACAACCATGTGAATGTTCCCCAGGGCATAATGCAGCTGCCACCAGCTTGTCTCCATCCCGCACTGCAGGTGTCAAGAAGGTGTTCCCCTGGAAGATGATGGATTCGCACCCTCCCATCTGCATGATGAAGAAGGTACTGGGATTCATCAAACCATGAAACTCTCTGCTACTATGCCAATGTCCAATGTCTATGGTCATGTGCCCATTTCAGTTGTAGTTGCCGATTTCATGGTGTTAACATTGACACATGCATGGGTCGTGAGCTGTGGAGGCCCATCGTTAGGAATGTTCAGTGCACTGTGTGTTCAGAAACACTTGTACTCTGCCCAGCACTAAAGTCTGGTGTTAGTCCCACCACAGTTTGCTGCCTCTCCTTTTATATCAGTCTGCCAGCCTACAGTGTCCGACATCTGTAATGAGGGGTGGCCACCCATCCCCATGACTTCCGGACGTGGTTTCACCTTGGTTTCGCCACATGTTGAAGTCACCACAGCACTCCTTAAACACCTGACAAGTCTTGCTGTTTCCAAAATGCTCATGCCAAGCCTCTGGGCCATCAAAATCTGCCCTCGGTCAAACTTGGATAGATTACGTGTGTTCCCCATGCTCACTGATACTACATACGCCATGCATGTGTCTGACTAGCTGTCATTCTTCACCAGGTGACACTGCTATCCTGTGGATGGGTTTATATTGATAGTATGTTGGTGGTCATAGCGTTCTGGCTGATCAGTTGTGTGGTGGATCATTTTGGTATTATGATTTACATATCCCTGGATGCTGGCTTTACATTCAAACACAAGCAGTTGGCTGTATAGCATCCAATTTGTCTTGCCAAGTACCCACCTTGGTGATTTTGTTTCAGCTAGTGTTCAGTCTGGTAAATGTATCCTGAGTGCAAAGTGGTCACTGGAGTATAGATTGTCAACCACTTCCTACCTTGCAATGTATATGAGGTTTTGAGAATGTGAAAATATAGCAGTCGCAGCTAACGAACACATAGCAGTGTTAAAACGTGTGCTTTGTCCATGTTCAGAAGGCACAGTTTTCTTTCAACAAGTGACTATTGATAACTCGACTCTAGAGGCAGGTCATAGTGGATCTCTATAAGGCATGTTGTGCATTAAAATACCCACAGAAGAGGGACAGTTGGGTAATCTTTAATGTAAGATTGCAGAGAGAGTCACTGTACAGAGAATCGGTAGGGGGCAGGAAAATGCTATTTAACATAAGACGGTTGTTCAGTAACTTATTTTTTTCTTAGAACATATTTACTCTTAAGAGAATCTGGTTACAGTTTTAGTTAACATTTCTTTTATGTGTGCTGTTTTTCTATGAGTAAATAGTCTCCATGATGTTCTATGGCCTTACACCAGTGTTGTGTAAGAGCATGTATTCTGTGTTGGTAAAAGCCCTTGTTTTGTGTTTGTAGCCTTGTTTTCACTACTTGAATTACGTTATCATTATCTTCGAAGTGTGTCTCATTTAGAGAATCTTTAAGTGCCCAAAACACATGGAAATCTGAGTGCTCTAGGTCTGAACTATAGGGTGTATGAGACATTGATGTCCAGCCCAGTTTGGTGATGTGTTATCAAGTTAAGAGACTTGTGTATGCCCATGCATTTTCATGTTGTAGCAAGACTGCTTTTGGATTCTTGTCAGACTGAACATTTCATAAACAATTCTTAAGATTCTTCACATATGCCTCTGAATTAATGGTTGACCCTTTTGATAATGCATCAACAATAATGATACCATTGCTATCCCAAGAGACTGTCATCATGACATTGCCAGCAGAGACTGCTGCATTGAATTTCTTCTTTTCTGGTGATGGCAGGTGGTGCCACACCAGGGACTGCCTTTTTGTTTCCAGTTCAAAGTGATGCATGCAGGTTTCATCATGTGTAATGATCTCTGACAGGAAGGCCTCTCTCCATTGGCAACAAACTGCTCCAACAGTTCAGATAAAATGGCTTTCCTTTGTGTGGTGCTAGTGAGACCAAACCTACTGGCAGCAGCTGATTTTGGAAAAGGATAGACACACACAACCAAGTACCCAACAATTTATCAATTTATTTAAAAAAAATTAATTTTTTTTTGAAGCACAATAATGCCTGGAGACTATACCGTAGCAGATTGACTACTTCCAAGTGTTTATTACCTTAACAAGATATCTTTCAATGAGGTAAGTTGGTCATATACAAGCAATATAGTCAAGATATTATTTATGCTGACCAATGCCTTTATATCACCTTTTGATTAAAACCGAAACCCTCCAGAAGGAATAAAAAATTACAGCAATTAGAGTACATTCCATAAAAGGATTAAGAACATCAGCAACATGTCCATAGTAGCTCCCTCTTATTGAAATTATTCAGAACTTGCTTCAGAAGCTTTGCAGGTCAGGATCTATTACTTCTGGATATCCACATCAACAAGATGCTCCTTATACATGTGAACAAGATTGTTATCTTACTTGTGTGCAGATGAAACAATTCAATTAGGAACAATTCAAATGATTGGTTTACACACACCCACAACACAGTTTTGCAGTCAATGTTCTCAGACTAGATATCATACCCCAATAACTGCTCACCATTGTGAGAGCAAAGCTAGAAAGATAGTTGTGAAACAGTCGCATATCATTGGTAAGTATTTTGATTTAACAAGATGGCATCCCCATATAGGATGAATCCACAACTTGTACTGCCCTACCAATGCCCATAAAGTGCCACTAATGGCAAACAAATGGAACATACCATGAAAATTCAGTGTCATGTTGAGTCCACCACCTCACTACAACATGTATCAGTATGGAGCAAACCAATGACCATTATGCTGAAGTAGGTACCTAAGTCTACTCAAGGGAAAACGCGTGTGTGTGTGTGTGTGTGTGTGTGTGTGTGTGTGTATGTGTGTGTGTGTGTGTGTGAGAGAGAGAGAGAGAGAGAGAGAGAGAGAGAGAGAGAGAGACTGTTTGCACCTGGAAGAAATCACACTCTGTACCGTACACTCAATTGTGAAACATAGGTGACTCATAAAAACAATTGCCTAGTGGCAGCAGTCAACACACACACACACACACACACACACACACACACACACACACGCACACACACACACGTACCATACGTACGTACATCCGCTCCAGTCAAATGATACAGTTTCCTTCTCTGCTTCAGCGATGCTTTTCAGCGATGGTGCCGACATTTGATACATTTGAATGTTGTGAGCATTCATGGAAGTCATGGTGAGCACCCTATGTGTCATCACTACACACCCACTTACAATCCTCAGTGATAGTTGCTGAGCCATTCGTCAATTTGTAATGAGTTGGTCTACACAAGTAATGGTAACAGTGTGGTTCACCATGCCTAGAGCAATGGCTGTGACAGGACGTCCTGAACATGGCTGACCATAGAGCTCAGATTCTGCACTTTATGGCACTTTAACTTTGTTTACCCATCACCCAACATACTCCCATCAACTGCATCATTAACAGACACTGCATACAAACATTTATGTATATTCACCACAGTTTCTTATTCCACTAGCAAGAATTCAGTTAAACACTTTACTTGTATTGAGTGTCTTTTTATGGGTCATTATGCCTCTTTCATCTCTCAGAATTATTCATGTGCAAAATAAACGCCAAATTTGAAGTGTCTAAAAGAACGTTTTCCTATATATGCTGCCTGACAAAAAAAAAAAAAAAAAAAAAAAAACGAAGCACCCAGCAGACAAAATGGGGATGTCAGTGTAACTTCATACTTGTATGCACTATTACCAGGTATGTAAATAATTAGAGATTCAGTTCTCTGTTACAACGGAGGGGCCACCGAGGGCATTAGTGGTGTTGGTGTTTAGTTTTGTTACTAGACCTGATAGGGTATGTAAGGTGAGCTGTGCATGGCTTGTGTTAGTGCCATATCTCATTTGACATCCTGTTTTACTGTACTACCGCCTTGTTATCTTAATTTCAATTACTGGTGTCACTGAGTTGCCACCTTGCCTGCCCATGAGCAGCAGCAGCAGTGCTTATCAATATAAGCCCTGCCATATTACCTTTGCTCAACTGCCATTACTTCCCAGTCATCGTGCGTCGACCAGTCAGTTGGAACATGCCAGCAGATAGTTCGGACCTGGCAGTGTTTGAGTTGGCACGCGGCACAAGTTCAGTTGGGGTGTGGCAGCAGTGAGGTCTGGACTGCCATGACTCGCCCAATGGTTGCCGACACACATGATTACAGTGGTGACAACTTTGGTTCATCATCAGTCGGTCGTCTTGCCGGATGACGTGTATTTGGCCGGTGATCGCTTATGGGTTGGCTGCGTGTGCCGACTTGTGATTCATCCCTGTTATTGTACAGTCACTGATGTTTGCATTGTCTGGTTCTTCATGCAAGTGTTTGTGAAACTGTGTGTAGTTTGTGTGATTTTGAGTGACAATTTATTTTAAATGTTATTGGTGTACTGGCCCTGAGCAGTCTGTCGGTTGGTGTGGATCAACCAGGAAATCTCAATGCGGCACAGTGGGCCGGGCCCACTGGTGGTCTCTATGCAGTGTCGGAGTGTGTGGGAGCTTTTCCAATTGCTACAAGGTTTGTGGCTCACCGACCCAGGACATCAAAGTTGAGTGGTGATTTAATTACCGAAGCCAGTCTGTTCACATTGTGCCGTTGGTTTTCATGGTTGGCTGTTGGGGGGGATTCCCATGATCAACAGCGAGTGTTTGAGTTGACGAAAGTTCGGCCACCATCTGGTGGAGTTTAACTGTATTTTGGTTATTTGAAGTCCGAGTGCACCAGTGGAATTTTCTGCCTTTGGTCGTTAGCATTCCAGTAACCTACCCTGGTCACTGACATAAAATTCAGGCAGTGTCCTTTCCTCACCGTGTTGTTGCTGTCCAACATGTGTGTGTAGTTTTGACAGCTTATGCATACTTGGTTGTGGGCGGCTACGCCTTTTACGTTTTGGCGTTGGAGTTCCTTGTGTACTGGTCAGGTGGAAAGCAAGTTGTCTGTCTCTTGGTTGGGATGCTGGCAGATCGGATATAGTTGGGCTGACTACCTGTCTCCCCTAAGCGAACATTAATATTTCAAATGCAGAGTGATCCCCAAGAAACTTCTGAGCGCCGCTGGCTGTACTGCATTTTCTTATTGGTGTTTGATTGTGTATTGTAATGGCTCATAGCCAATGGTTTGAATTTGAATGCTTTTAGTTGGGTTTTAAATAATGGGCCTTCAGCCATTTTAAAATTGAAAGTTTCTTACTTGTCAAGTCTTGCATTGTTTGGGCCTTCAGCCTCATTTAAAATATTTTTTTCTGGATAAAGCTTTGGGCCTTCTGCCTTTTGAAAATTTATTGTAGTTGTGTTTTTCAATCATGGGCCTTCAGCCGTCTTAAAATTTAAATTCCTTACTTGTCAAGTCTGAAATTATTTGGCCTTCAGCCTCATTTGAAATATTATTTAAGGATGAAACCTTGCACTTTCTGCCTTTTGAAAATTTATTGTAGTTGTGTTTTAAATCATGGACCTTCAGCCATTTTAAAAATTAAAGAGGTTGTGCCCTTAAGCCATAAGATTGTGTGACATATTCAGTTGATAGTTAAGGCTGGAAATTTGTGCTGTAATGTTTGGGCAACTAAATAAAGTTTATGTGTTCGAGTGTAACTGACAGCCGCTCATTTTTGGACCCTTTCCACAATTCCAACTACCTGTTCTGTCCTGCAGATTTAACCAGGCATTTCATAAGGGGTGTAATCGGTGTCAGATGTTGAGTAATCACTGTCAAGGACACGGAGATGCCACATACTCGTGTCAGCATTATCAGCACCTGAAAGATTTGAACAAGCCTTCTTGTAGACCTTTATTTGGCCAGTTGATCGAATCATGCAGTATCCAGATTTGTGAGATATTCAGAGTGGCCTGATGTTGGCATAGTCATAATCAAGGTTCCAGTCAACCATGTCTGACCACCACAAGAGAGGATCGCTTTATTGTAAACAAAGAACATCATGATCCCTCCACATCTGCAGCTACTGTCTGAGAACAAGTAATGAACTTCTTGCAATATTCTGTGTCATCCTACACCATTAACTGAAGACTAGCAGCAGCCAAACTAGGAAATTGCTGTCCCATGCTTTGGCTGCCATTGATACCATAACATTATTGGATATGGAGTGGTGCCATGACAGGGAAGCATGGACTGCCAATGGACGGCACTGCATTTTCAGCAATGAATTACAATTAAGTGCTTCACTGGATGGCCATAGTTGGCATGTATGGTAGCGACCTAGGGAGAGGTCCCTTTCTTCAAATAATTTGGAGAGAGGAAGGGCTGTTACTCTTGGCATCATAGTATGGTGAACCATCAGGGAGCCATTTTTAATTTTGATTTATTTCTCTGTCTGTATTTTGGCCCTGACTGGATTGGTGGACCTAGGGCAGTTGGGGCTTTGGATGAGGAACTTGTTGGTTTGCTTATAGATTCTTTGAATTCCATAAATGGATGTGATAGAGCACAATCTGACTTGGCATTCAGGCCACAGCTGGTAGTGACTGAGGAAACTGAAGATACAACAGTATGTCAAGGGAATTCTCCATCCTCGTGTGTTACCCCTCATGCGACAGTATCATGATGCCATTTTTCAACAAGACAATGCTCATCCACATGTGGCATGTTTCTCTATGAATGAGTGTGTGATGTTGAGGTACTCCTGTGGCCAGTAAGATCTCCAGATCTGTCTCCAGCAGAACACGTGTGGAACCGGTTTGGATGTCAACTGCGTCCCAGTACCAGGATCTAGGATATCAAGGACCAGTTACAAAAGTTGGGGCCATTGGGCCAGCTTGCTTCACGACAGGATACAATGGCTTTATGACATCCTTCCCAACCAAATCATTGCATACATTGAGACCAGAGGGCGCCCAACATCATACTGATAAGTGGGATAATACTGCAAGTTCCTTATGAAATTGACTCCATTTTGCAATCACTGAAGTGAAGTCAGATATCTTCTCAACCCGTGAAGTTTCATTTTGTTTCCTCCTCCCCTTCTGGGTGCTTGTCTTTTGCTGTCAGGCAGTGTATATCCATGACTGAAAAAAATTGAGGATTTTTTTATTGAACTACCCTCCTAATCTTATTTGACATGTGAAGTACCACAGCAACTGCTTGTAAGTTGATCTTAATGGGAAGAGATGAAATACGGTAACTTCATAACGAATGCACCACCAGGGGTAATGACCCCTGTTCCCACTGAGGTCGACTTATTTGACTTTGAACCTCTGAGAATATGGGCATCAGTCTCTTTAAAATGGCTTTCTCCAGGCAAAGACACAGGGTTCGTGCCTGTACCAAATCTATTAATCTTCCTATGTGGTTCTTGAATCTGTTAATATTCCACTATGATGTGGGAGCCATTTTTAATTTTGATTTATTTCTCTGTCTGTATTTTGGCCCTGACTGGATTGGTGGACCTAGGGCAGTTGGGGCTTTGGATGAGGAACTTGTTGGTTTGCTTATAGATTCTTTGAATTCCATAAATGGATGTGATAGAGCACAATCTGACTTGGCATTAGATGAATATGATCTGGCTTCGTTAGTCCTATTACTTTTTTCTGTTTTGTGTTTAGAGTCTGAAATTGGCACCTTGACTGTTTACTGCTTCTTGTGCATTTACTGATGATTCGAGAAGGACAACTAATTTTACCAGAAGTGTCATTTTGCAGGATCACTTGCTGGTCCAGATATTTTCTACAGCTTCCACACTTGTTTGTATGTATAGAGGAGTTCCTCGTTTCTTACAACCTTTTAGTCACAGTGGTAAAAGTAGATGGAAACACTGGATTTTTCATAGTCTGGAAGGTTTTTTTTTAGCCTCAGCACAAGAGATTCGCTTTGTGACTGTAATTTTCTTCTCCTGAATGAATGCTGAAAACTTGAGATGAAAACAGTATACCAGGTTAATATGCCACTTCACCACAAGCATGCTGACCTTTCAAAGTAATGGGTGTACCCAGTGTGTTGCCATTTGCAACTTCTCATTGAATTTTACACACAGGTTCTCTCTTAAAATGGATGAATATAGCTTTGATCCCTGCTCCCTCTCGTAGTTACTGGATACTCATTGTGTAAGTTCAAAGTTTGTAACTGGATGGCATCAGGGAAGTAGATAGTTCTACAAAAAGTGTTTCATTTCTGAGCCACTTTACTAATATAATGGTTCTTTCTGTACTTTGCAATGCATTTTTTAAGAAAAAGAGAGACAGTTTAATAGACACTCCATTATGTTTCAATATTAGGAAAACATTCTGAGGTATTGAAACCATTCAGTCACATTACATTGCTTTCATAAATGCTGATGTCCTTGGAGGACTATCCTCCAAAGACCATTCTGGTTGGTTGAGTGTAGTTGTTCCCAGACAATACATCCATCTCAATAAGAGTGCTCTTGCTTATGGAAATACATGCCATGGCGTTCTCAGGAGCAGCTACAGAAAAAGGGGTCCACCGAGAGAATGGTCCATTTTTCTGGGTAAACCTGATACAACTGAGGTGTGGAAGGCTTCCCACAGGTTTTCTGCTAAACACTTGATTCACCCTTTCAGCATGTAGCACAGCTTGAGATTACCTTTTAAATAAAAGTTTGTACCATTATACCAATCCAAGCTTTTAAGACAAGCTTCTCACTCCTTTTTAAACAACATGTTCCTCTCCGTTCTGGTCAGTGAAGCATGTGCAGCACTTATGGTTATAGAGATCTAGCAGCATTCACCAGTCCCCCACTTGGCAACCCCAGTTCCACCAGTCTCTTTCCCAAGCTAAATTCCCTGAGTTGCTCACCATTTGTCATGATCCAGGGGGGGACCATGGGAAACTCTTCTACACAAACAGCATTGGTGGGAACTGGAATAAAAACCTGTATCACAGGGGAGAGCGCTGCATCATTGCCTGTAAGGGCCCTATTTTAAAGATACATCCTGTTTGATAGGATTATAAATCTCTTAGAAATTAGGACATGAGTAGTGTGACTGAGTGGATTTGGGTGCTGTCTGCATTATTGCCAGACATATGATGTCATCAATAACATCCAATGTTTGACAAATTTCCCATCCCCTTCCCCATCCCTCTGACATTATAGGATAGTTGTCCACGTATAAAATGGCAGGCAATTAAATAATTGGTGGGAAACTCAAAATAGCCCAATTCTGCTAGAGTGTTTTCCTCCACTCATATAACATCATAGCTAAGAGTCCAGTTGTCCGATGTGTAAACTGGTGGGAAAATCAAAGAAATTGTTTAATTCAATAAACTTTACCAACAGCTGTACACTTTAAGATCTTTTATTTTATTTCAAACACAACCAGTTTCGGCAATTCATTTTGTCATCTTCAGGCTCCATACACTCTTTTTGAATCAACAAGCTTGTTGTGTAGCACCATAAAACTGGATATTGTAAATCCCAAGCATTGTGCAGCTGATACATGTGAAAGCATGACAGCACAATCAGCTGCACAATGGTTGGGATTCACACTATCCAGTTTTATGGAGCTATACAATAAGCTCGTTGATTTGAAAAGAGCATACGGGGTCTGAAGATAGCAAAATGAATTGCTGAAACTGGCTGCATTCGAAATAAAATAAAATATCTTAAAGTGTACCGCTGTTGGAAAAGCTTATTGATTTGATAAGTACGTACCAGCTGGTGTCCCCTGCCCATAATGGACTGACAGAAATCAAGAAATGGATTAAGATCCAAGATGGTGGAGGAAGGCCACTTGGTCTAAGTATAGAATCCAAGATGATGGAACTGAGAATATGGGCCCAGCCTACAATGTTGTCAGATTTCCCAGCCCTATGGCATTAGAATCTAAGACGGCAACTGAAGATGACCACTGGATTTTTCCTTAAACCCATGAGATCAGAATCTGAGATGGCAGACTCAGGGATATGGGCAAAGCTGTCAGCTTTCATGCATGTTTTAAGTTTAGACTCACATCCTATGTTTAGAATGATGGGAAATTTAAAATAAAGTACTGGTTTTTCCCACTCTTATGTCATTACAGTTCAATGTTCTAAGTTTAAAATGTGTATCTCACTGGTGAAGCCTGCATGTTAGAACAAGTTCCCACACCCCTCTGACTTCACAGTTCACTGACACAGCTTGCATGGTTAAACAGTTGCCAGTTGGAATCAAAATGCTGACTCACCTTGTTTAAAATGGTGGGATATTAAAAACATCTGCATGTCCTTTCTTTAATGTGGTATGAAATTAAAAAACTTAACTTATCCCAAGTTTAACATGGCAGAAAATTAAAAAAAAAATCACTTTCTCGAATTTTTAAGATGATGTCAAGCTCTCTGGTGCATCCTATATGGTTGTCAGAACTGCTATAACCATTGCTTACATGAGACACCACTTCTAAGCACTGCCTTAACTTCAATCCCCCCTCCCCCCACTCTCTTCCCAAACTGACCCCAGTGACCATGTATTGTTGTATCCTACCCCACAAAAATTATAATATGGTGGGTCCCATTGCCTCTTAACCAATAAAGCTCCCAATACCACCAACAGAAGTGCCTTTGCGTCCAACAAAAACTTTTACTTCTTACCTTCTACATTCTTAAGATGTTACAGTTCAATTGTTCCAACAGTCCACAGTGTAGCTCACTGGTGCAACCTGCATGGTTGTCAAACAGTTGCCACTGCTGTGTATAGCAGGATAGGCTAGGAATGGGATAGGTATAAACTTGTATTTTATTTGTTTAAACATTTGCAGTTCAATCCAGTCTGCTCATAGAACTTGCAAGATCTCCAGACGCCTCACACTGCACCAGTCATCAGCCACTCTGTGCCACCACAGAGACCAACTCATGAATCTGCACCATGCAGTTGGCTGCTGCTGCAGTCAGCCTCAGACAAGTTACAGTGCATGCTCTATGGCATTTTACCTCTGCAGTGCTGTATTCATAATGGAATATGGGCTGTAGTCCCCTTGAATTATCCTTCCACAGGCACTGAGACGGATGCTTTTACCCTTTAATGTCAGAGCCCCCAGAATATCTTCTCGTTGGGATCCCATGTCATGCAGTTTGGAATTCAGGCAGATGCCTGTCACCTACTGTCTCCTGTGGATGCTGCACCACACCATGCCACTGTGGTTCCAGACTACACAGCTTAACACTTAACTGTGCTTTAATTTAAAACTGTATGGTGTCCTATTGCACTACATGAACTGCTGTGAGTTTCTGACTGTTACAAACCATGTACTGATGAATGTTCGTAGTTACACCAGCCCAGCAAAACAGCGGTCACTGCACCAGAGGCACTGTTGCTAGGTGCTACAACTCTGACTAGATGAATGCCTGAAGCTACTTTTAAGCCTGGAACTTCCTCGCTGTTGCTAGGAACTCTTCAGTACACAAATCTTGTCTGGTATTTGTTCATGTGAAGGCTGTGCAGAACTGTAGAGGACACTGACAACAAGCCAAGCAACACTGTATCAACTCAGGTACTGGCATCTACTGCCATCGTGGATTCATGGATGAACAGAGCACTCTGGATTTTACACTATCATTATTTATGGAATGTATGTTGGTATTCCATCTCCAGAAAGATCATAACACATGAGCATAAGACATGTTCCAAAGTGACATAGGCAACTGATGTTACTGATATAGGCCATTGGTTACATGTATTAGCTTCATTACTGTCCTTGGAAATGGCAGTGACTGTGTTGGTCAATTCTGGATTGTACAAACCCGTGATAAGTCGAAAGATACTGAAATGTATGATTTTTAAATTGGTAGGCAATTCTTCACCTTTCTTGAGTGAAATACATTCAAACGAATCTGATGTATGTACAGAAGGTGAGAATGCAGAACTCCCAATGCAGATGTGGCGGTGATTTAATGTCATCCAGGAGTCATTAGGTCCACATCTTAAAGTAAGATCAACAGAGCAGAACTGAACTGATCCATTGGAGCTCTACATCTGCCTCTACATCTACATCCATGCTCTGAAACCACCGTAAAGTGCATGGCAGAGTGTATACCCCATTATACCAGATATTAGGGTTTCTTCCCATTCCATTCACATATGGAGCATGGAAAGAATGAATTTCTGAATACTTCTGTGTGTGCTATAATTATTCTAACATTGTCCTCACCATTCCTATGTGAGCGATATGTAGGGGGTTGTAGTACATTCCGAGAGTCATCATTTAAAGCCAGTTCTTGAAACTTCATTAGTAGACTCTTTTGGGATAGTTCACATCTATCTACAAGAGTCTGCCAGTTCAGTTTCTTCAGTATTACTGTAACACTCTCCCATGGAGTAAACAAACCTGTGACCATTCGTGCTGTTTTCTCTGTATATGTTCAATATCCCCTGTTAGTCCTATTTGGTATGGGTACCACACACTTGAGCAGTGTTCTAGACTGGGTTGCATGAGTGATTTTTAAGCAATCTACTTTGTAAACTGATTGCAATTCCCCAGTATTCTACCAATAAACTGAAGTCTTCCACCTGCTTTACCCACAAGTGAGCCTATGTGATCATTTTATTTTACATCCCTACTAAGTATTACCCCAGATATTTGTTTGAGTAGGCCAATTCCAGCTTTGACTTATTGGTATTATAGTCATAGGATTACACATTTTTTTGTTCTGTGAAGTGCACAGTTTTGCATTTCTACACATTTAAAGCAAGTCACCAATCTTTCTACCACTTTGAAATATTATCAAGGCCTGACTGAATATTTATGCAGCTTCTTTCAGACAGTACTTCATTATAGATAACTGCAACATATGTAAAAAGTCTGAGATTTCTATTAATATTGGCCACAAGGTCATTAATATAGAAAATAAGCAGCAAGGGTTCCAACACACTTCCCTGGGGAACAGCTAAAGTTACTTCCACATATGACAATGACTCTCAATCCAAGAGAACATGCTGTGACCTACCTACCAAAAAGTCATCAATCCAGTCACAAATTTCACTTGATACCCCATATGATCGTACTTTTGACAATAACCATAGGGAAATCAAGAAAAACTGCATCTACCTGAGTGGCTTGATCCAAAGCTTTCAGTATGTCATGTGAGAAAAGTGCGAGTTGAGTTTCATATGATGGAGGCTTTCAGAATCCACGCTATCTGGCATGGAGGAATCATTCTATTCAAGGTACCTCATTAGCAATGTTACTTATAATCCGTCTTGATTGTATAAAATGTTTATTCACATGACCGGTTTCGGTTCCTCTAGAACCATCTTCAGATCTGCAATTTCGGTGACAGGAGTAACCCATCAACACACCGCAATCGTCACATTATGTGACACAGCACGTGAAGGTTGCGGTGTGTGGACGGGTTACTCCTGTAACCGAAATTACATATCTGAAGATCGTTCTAGAGGAACCGAAACCAACCGGCCATGTGAATAAACATTTTATGCAATCCAAACGGATTATAAGTAACATTGTAAAACCACTGATAGTGGTTGTCTGTTTTTGCAAAGTGCCCCATTAGGTTTGAGCTCAGAATATGTTCTAGGATTCTACAAGAAATCGATGTCAAAGGTATTGGATGGTAGTGTTGTGGTTCACATCTAGTACGGTATGATATCCTTCTTGTAAAAATTCAGTATAGAGTCTGAAAGGGATTCCACATGGCTCTGGAGCTTTGTTCAATTTGAGCGATTTCAGCTGTTTCTCAATACTACGTGAGACTAATACCGGTGCTGATTTCACTCATCTTTTTTCAGTGGGATTAGGATTAAATTGGGGCAGTTCTCCTGTGTTTTCCTCTGTAAAGGTACATTGGAAAACAGAATTAAGCATTTCAGCTTTCGCTTTGCTACCCCAAATTTCTGTTCCTGTCTCATTCTCTAGGGACTGTACACAAACTTTGGTACCACAAACAGCCTTTACATATGACCAGAATTTCTTTGGATTTTGTGAAAAATCATTTGACAATACTCTGCTATGATAGTCACTGAAGACTTCACGTATTGCCCTCTTGACAGCGAAATGCCTTTCATTCAGCATCTCTTTATGGGTTGTTTTATACCTATTAGGCTATAAAGTAGTCTCTGTTTCATTAGAAGTTTCTTTACAACCACTGTATTCTGTGGAGGGTCCCTCCCGTTACGGACTGTTCTACTGGTTACATATCTATCCAGTGCACGGTCAACTACAGATGCATCTGTACGCATTGTGTAGGCGCCAGACGTTTGCATCACAACATAGACGCTTCTTAACCATACAATGCAGGTTTTCAGGGCCATATTCGCGATATTGCTGATATTTGATTTGTGGGCAAAAGGCATAAGGTCGTGGTCCAAGGCATAATTTTCTGCCTGGTGTTTTAGTCTTCCACTGCTGGAGACTTCATCAGAGGCTTTAGCGATTCAGAAAGCTGCTACAGCCTACCGCACATTTGTATGTATCCACGCAATGGTCGGTTCATGACGTCATCGGACAACTGCCGAAGTTCAGAATCGCGCCAGTGCATGCTGTGGAGCTTGTAGAGGGAAGAGGTGATGCTGTTTGTTTAATTTAACAATACGGCCCACAGCCTCTCTAGTTTCAATATTCCTTGTTTTCTGTAGAAATTGTTTTTGTGCTTTTGAATTTCTATGGCCTCTCTATACGTCCTAGCGTAGTAATTATTAAATCTTGCTAAAATCACAAGAGTCAGAAAAAGAATTTGATCGTTTCCCGGTCCTAGTGCGTGACCAGGTACCGCTGATTTAGCCGTCTTGCCCAGGCGACAACTGCTCTTGTGTTCCTTGGGGTTGATGTTATAGGTAACAGACAGATTCCAGCTTTGATATTAGCAACAATGTCTTCTGTTGGTGTACTAGAAAGTACAGCTGCATTGTTTCCTCCTTTGTCAAGCACGTCTATTATGTGTGTGATTTCCTTAGGTTAGTTAGGTTTAAGTAGTTCTAAGTTCTAGGGGACTGATGACCTCAGAAGTTAAGTCCCATAGTGCTCAGAGCCATTTTAACCATTATCTTGAAAACAGAAGTTGCAGGATCTCTCTTGACTTTTCCTGGGTCTAATAAATCCCAAATTTACTGTGGTAGTCTTCTTTCTTCATTACCACTGAAGCGTTGCCTTTACCTACTGGAAGACCTACAATGCCTTAATCAGAATTCAAATCTCAGAGAGCTTTCAACTCACCTTTTGTTAAGTTACTGCTAGGTGATTTGCTGTTATGCAATGTCCTGGCTGATTCTATACGTATTTCTTCGTCAGTTGGTTTAGGGAACGTACAGATTCCAGCTTTGATATTAGCAACAATGTCTTCTGTTGGTGTTCTAGAAAGTACAGCTGGATTGTTTCCTCCTTTGTCAAGCACGTCTATTTCATTCTTACAAAAAAAGCCTGTCAGACTTATGAACAACAGCATTACTCATATCTGAGGATAGAAAAGTTACTTTCTTCAAAAAATGGTTCAAATGGCTCTGAGCACTATGGAACTTATAAATCCTAAGGTCATCAGTCCCCTAGAACTTAGAACTACTTAAACCTAACTAACCTAAGGACATCACACACATCCAAGCCCGAGGCAAGATTCGAACCTGCGACTGCAGCGGTCACGCGGTTCCAGACTGTAGCGCCTAGAACCGCTCGGCCACCTCGGCCGGCTTATTTTCTTTTTTTTTTAATATACTGTATTGAATTTCTCCTTCTGCCTGTTAACTGACACTGCAGAATCTCCTTCCATGGTTCATAACGTTAAACTATCGCTCTTGTTCCTCCACATCATGACACGACTTATTAATGAGTTGGTAGCTCCCTTAACTTACAGTTCACAATGGCCAGGTCATGTGCTGACTCTGTGTGTTCGTAGATACGATGTGTAGCCGCCGAAATGAAGTTATTCTTCACCCTCAGAAAATTTGGTGTTGTCGTGGTGTGTTTTCATCGCAGCAGAATGGTGATTTTAATAAGATCTAATAACTACAAAGCTAGAATGTACAGAAAGGACATAGAAATTAAAAAGCACAAAACAATTTCATGAGGAAAGAAGAATTAATTGGAACTGGACAAGTTGTGGCCCTAGTGCTAAATAAATCAAACAGCGCCCACTCTTCCCCTCTAAAAGCTCCATAACATGCGTCAGTGTGACTCCGTGTTGTTAGGCAACAGTCTGACGTCACGACCGACCGTTGTGAGTATACATATAAACAGTTTGGTTTGTTGAACTTGTTTTGAGT
The DNA here is from genome assembly GCF_023864345.2 of Schistocerca serialis cubense. Lineage (NCBI taxonomy): Eukaryota > Metazoa > Arthropoda > Insecta > Orthoptera > Acrididae > Schistocerca > Schistocerca serialis. Next base: position 1,010,124,878 of record NC_064640.1, read on the forward strand.
CTGAAGCTGCTTTCTGAGTTGTTAAAGCCTCTGATGAAGTCTCCAGCAGTGGAAGACGAAACGTTAGGCAGATAATTATACCCTGGACCACGGCCTTATGCCCATAAATGAAACATCAGCAAAATCACAGACAGAGCTACTTGACAGGGAGAAAACATAAATAAGAATACTTACACTCGGCAGTAGAAAGGTTCAGGATGTTATAGGTGCAATAATTTATCACCAATGTCAAGTTTGCTTAATACTACAAATGCATCGTTCTTTGTAGATACCATTGCGAAGCGTCATCATAAGAATGGTTACCCGTAAGAGTTACCTTCATTTTCAATGAAATTACTCTCATTTGCATCGAAAAATCCCACTCGATGCGCAGAACTTACGCCACAGGGTGGCTAACAACCATCAGGAGATCGAGCATGCTAGCAAAACACTGCTGCTGTGGATTCTCCCAGGTTTCTGGAGGTATATGGTATCACATATTTTGTGCAAATTCTAACGACACAGCATATCAGAGGTATAAGAAAGTGCAGAACAACTAAATACTTAGCGGTGTAGCCGGGAATGATACGAAAATCTCACATGTCTGGTGGTACTTCATCTCAATTACACTAAGTTTACCCACATTGTTGGCAATGCACCTCTCGAATCTGTGAAAGTCTCGGGAATGGTACTTCATCTCAACCAAACAGGGTTTACTTATTTCAAATCTGCCTTTGATTTCAAAGAGTGCCTGTGGTAAGATGCCATCTTGTTACAGTTCATTATCAACTATCCTTACAAAAAACAGCTGCTATCAATATGCATCTCAGTGACCAATGCGATGAAAGTGAGCTTCTTGACAGAAACAGATGTGTGCAGGGCGGCAGTGTTTGAGGTCTGAACTTCACAGTACACTTCTTATACTGTACTAACATCTCAAACAAGAACAGAACAGAATACTAGCTCAACAGTCCCTATCACTGACTACGCATCGCTACACTATAAAACTGAACGACATGGTTTATGTTCAAGCTTCTTGCAAGTACACCAGATGTTATAGAGAACTGGTGTAATTCACGTCTCCCACCTGCATCTTCGTTTGGTGGACTCTAACGTGACAAGGGAATGCAACTTTATTTCTTCAGTTTTGTGCCGAAATCGAGGAATATTGTACCAGAGTAAATTAATTTTGTATTTATATCAGCGAATCTTCTGTCAAACCTGCTTGCCTACTGCTAAAGCTGTACGTTGAAGAAGCAAATGTAGTCATTCACTTGGTTTTAAACTCTGCAGTGGCACATGACGGCAGCTGCATCACAGGGTCTACATCTACATCTAATGGCTATTGCTTCACTATGTGTTTTATATTGTACATATGACATCCAATGTCTGCACTGTGTTTCTAGTGACAGCAGCTTGTATTAAAAGGGATCGCTACATTGGCCTGCGAGAGACTCATCTGTAAGCGCGGTATAGACAGTGGATGTCTCCACAGGATTTCCAAATAATTTCTGACGACTAGGTGTGAATCCTACAAAAGGGGCGCCTGGTAGGATATCTTTTTTCTGGTCAAGGTTGCAGATGGTAATGATAGCAGCTATTGGGAGATGAGCAGTGAAACAACTGTGTGTGCAGACTTGAAGAAATTTGTTTGACAGTAGTTAAACGTTGAAATAGTTCCAAAAATTGTCGGAGTTAGAGTTATCCAAAGTGTCGGGGAATTTTATTTTATGAGGGCTACTCTGAACCATATTGGATGAAGTTCAGACTTTGAATACTTTATATCAAGCTGGAATATGGTGAGAAATTGAACAATTCTTGTACTGTGCAGAGCAGACTATACAACACTTCACCCTATACATCTACAATCTACATGTTGCAGCAAAACTGTAAGAAATTATCTCATGTTACAGTGAAATTGTAACAAATTTCTCCACATTACAGCAAAAATTGTAACAAAATGACCCTGTTACAGCAAAATTGTAACAAAATGCCTCATGCTACAGCAAAAATAGTAGAAAATTACCCAATATACCATTATGTTGCAGCGAAATTCGATGATTGTCAATTTCCAGACAAAGTGTCTTTGACATAGCAAGAATTGGACGGTCTCTCTGACACTGCAAATGCACGAATTGCTCAGATTCGCTCTCCAGCAGCTGAACTGTTAAGACTTACGAGAGATGTGGATGATGGAATAAACCATGTTTCTAAATTGTAAAAAATATTATTTACTATTATGGTGTGGATCTCGACACAACGTTTATACATTGTTAATATACATTCTTGTATTTTAAGTGTGGAAAATAAATCACTATCATAAAAAAACTGTAATTATTTTTTTATATATGGAATCTATTCATCACTCTTCAGTTATTTTACAAATAATTGTTTTTTTTTTTTTAACTTTAAATTCAACTTGTAGTGCACACAAACCCAGTATAACACTAATGCCATCTGTGAAGTCAGCTTGGCTTTTTTTTTGTAGAAATAATACTAGCAGACCTAGATCACTGGATGCCATAATTATAATGTAAAACACACAGTGAACCAAGATCGCTTAGATGTAAATATTCTATGATGTGCTTGCTGTAATGTCTCATTGCAGAGCTCGAAACCAAGTGAATAACTAACTACAGTTGCTTGTTTGATGTACAGGTTCAACAGTAGGCAAGCAGGTTTGATGCAAGACTTGCTTATATAAATGCAAAGTTCATTAATTTCTGTGCAATATTCGTTGATTTAGGCACAAAATTTACTGAATTAGATGCAAACTTCAATAATTTCAGCATAAAATTCGCTGGTTTCCGTCCAAAATAAAAGAAATAAAGTTGCATTCTCTCTTGACGTTAGTAAACTTTGTATAGTTGAGATGAAGTACCATTCTGGAGTATTTAAGAGAGTCGGAAGGTACATTACCAACAATATATATAAATGTAGCATAGCTGAGGTGAAGTATGTTGTTGAACATGTGAAATTATCATATTATTCCCAGCTACTCCACAAAATACACTCCTGGAAATTGAAATAAGAACACCGTGAATTCATTGTCCCAGGAAGGGGAAACTTTATTGACACATTCCTGGGGTAAGATACATCACATGATCACACTGACAGAACCACAGGCACATACACACAGGCAACAGAGCATGCACAATGTCGGCACTAGTACAGTGTATATATCCACCTTTCGCAGCAATGCAGGCTGCTATTCTCCCATGGAGACGATCGTAGAGATGCTGGATGTAGTCCTGTGGAACGGCTTGCCATGCCATTTCCACCTGGCGCCTCAGTTGGACCAGCGTTCGTGCTGGACGTGCAGACCGCGTGAGACGACGCTTCATCCAGTCCCAAACATGCTCAATGGGGGACAGATCCGGAGATCTTGCTGGCCAGGGTAGTTGACTTACACCTTCTAGAGCACGTTGGGTGGCACGGGATACATGCGGACGTGCATTGTCTTGTTGGAACAGCAAGTTCCCTTGCCGGTCTAGGAATGGTAGAAGGATGGGTTCGATGACGGTTTGGATGTACCGTGCACTATTCAGTGTCCCCTCGACGATCACCAGTGGTGTACGGCCAGTGTAGGAGATCGCTCCCCACACCATGATGCCGGGTGTTGGCCCTGTGTGCCTCGGTCGTATGCAGTCCTGATTGTGGCGCTCACCTGCACGGCGCCAAACACGCATACGACCATCATTGGCACCAAGGCAGAAGCGACTCTCATCGCTGAAGACGACACGTCTCCATTCGTCCCTCCATTCACGCCTGTCGCGACACCACTGGAGGCGGGCTGCACGATGTTGGGGCGTGAGCGGAAGACGGCCTAACGGTGTGCGGGACCGTAGCCCAGCTTCATGGAGACGGTTGCGAATGGTCCTCGCCGATACCCCAGGAGCAACAGTGTCCCTAATTTGCTGGGAAGTGGCGGTGCGGTCCCCTACGGCACTGCGTAGGATCCTACGGTCTTGGCGTGCATCCATGCGTCGCTGCGGTCCGGTCCCAGGTCGACGGGCACGTGCACCTTCCGCCGACCACTGGCGACAACATCGATGTACTGTGGAGACCTCACGCCCCACGTGTTGAGCAATTCGGCGGTACGTCCACCCGGCCTCCTGCATGCCCACTATACGCCCTCGCTCAAAGTCCGTCAACTGCACATACGGTTCACGTCCACGCTGTCGCGGCATGCTACCAGTGTTAAAGACTGCGATGGAGCTCCGTATGCCACGGCAAACTGGCTGACACTGACGGCGGCGGTGCACAAATGCTGCGCAGCTAGCGCCATTCGACGGCCAACACCGCGGTTCCTGGTGTGTCCGCTGTGCCGTGCGTGTGATCATTGCTTGTACAGCCCTCTCGCAGTGTCCGGAGCAAGTATGGTGGGTCTGACACACCGGTGTCAGTGTGTTCTTTTTTCCATTTCCAGGAGTGTATGTAGTTCTCCCACACTTCCTCATATGTATGACATTCTATGTGTCGCTAACTAGTTTTAAGTGAAACTTATTTTTAATTTTAAGAAAGCCACCACGAACCATTGCGTTAGCTATTGTTGGCTGGTTAGTGAAGTGTGACAACATATAGGATTAGCAAAATGTACGCAAAATGGTTGTGAGGTAGGCTAGCCGTTCTCACCAAAACCACACTGTGCATCAGTAATGGCTAAAGTGTGCAGAGCGATGTCATCATATCATGGCAAGAACTATTTTATGAGCTACATGACTGGGAACTGGGTAATTGTGCATCAAATGTGTCTTGGAGCTTTGTAAATAGCTGTGAATTTTGAGGTTGATTCATTAAGATTCCAACAGCATCATCAAAGCCCCATGGTTACGCTAGACGAGGCACTGCCAACTACAGCCACAGTTTTGAGACCAGGTCAGGCCAGCCACCTCCTGCATTAACCCTTTCAAACCTGGTTTTTTTCTAGATCGAGGAAAAGTTTTATATGTGTGGTGAATGATGATTCAATAATTACCATGCAAAATAACAACAATATTCAGTCATACAGTGGAATATAGTGGACCAACCACATCCGTGTATTCTGGTGGTCACGAGCTATTGTGCACTCCACGAGCTGCTGCTCACTGCTACATTGATTTGCTGATATTTTCATAGTGATGCCCAACAGTTGGTAGCACTTCTTTAAGCGTTATTCTGAGGAGCAATGGCTAGAGCCCGTACAATGTGAACAGACCAATGTACTTTGGTATTCTGACCCTTGTGCTGAATCTGTGCAGTTGTTTGTTTCATGTGTCATCATTTTGACGATCTTGAAACACGTTGGAGGGAGTCCAGGTGGCTCGTGATTAGACGTAAGAAATAAGTGTGATGGTGTTATTAACTAAGGAGTGTTCTGTTCTTATTATTGTTTGATTGTTTTTGTTGAATTTCTAAGTATGAGTTAGGGTGATGCAACTGCGAAATCAGAGACACTATGCAATAATTAGTTGATCAGATAGCGCAGTTAACAGCAGAGAGTACATTTGCTTATGCTAAACTATCAGAAAAAGGGGAGGGTCTGGGGTTGTAGAAACTGCAGGCTGTAGGGGTAGATCCAGCTATCAAGAACCTTGTTACGTGCTTTCTAGTAGTGTGTCTGAGGATGTGTTATCATTTGTCAAGGACCGCTTGTCATCAGTTATCACAGAAGGTTGGTTGGACAAACAGTTGATGCAAAGAGCAAGATTGTGCCTGTAAGGAGAAGTAAAGTCCTTTTGTACATTGCACAGAGGCACTGGAGAAGGTGGAAACTTTTGAGCAGCTCAGGAAGAGACTGGTGCAAAGATATAGGAAGCAGACTAGTGCGTGGTTTTTCCATGAGCAGTTAACTGCAGTGTCTAAGAGGCCTAATGAAGCCATAGAGGATTTTGCAGACATGAATAGAAAAGTTAATGGGTATACATATGAATTGACACAGGGTGATGAGGGAAACAAGGTGTTATTGCAAGAAGCTGGGCAGAGGGAACTCGATGTTTTCCTGAGATATTTGGCACCAGAAAAGGCTAGGAGGCTGGGCAGTGGTGTGCCTAGGATTATCCATACACCAGTTAGGCTAGCATTGAAATATGAAGACACTGATGTTGCATCAGGGGTAAGGGATCGAGAAAAGGTGTTTACAGTGAATATAAAGTGCTTTAATTGTGGGCATATGAGGTATATGCAGAGGCAGTGGCAATAACTGTGGAATAATAGGGGTGGTATGCAATAGTAGGGGGGCAACAAGAACGCTGCCCCACATTCCATTGTTGCCAGATGTATCCAAGATGGCGGCGATGACGTCATCCAAGATGATGTTATGTAGACTTGGCAACAGCGCATTCAAGATGGCGGGAAGTTTGAATTTTGGTGGGAAAGTGCCATGCCCCCCTCCCGCAAAAAAATCAATGCGATTGTCACTTTTCTTATGTGTGTACGTAACGTTAATGGTCGGCACACAGTAGGTGACAGTAGAATGGAGCACAGTTAAGGTACATTGCAACAGATGACTGCCTCACCACTACTAACTACTGACTGCACAAAGTCTCCTGCCACCTTCCACATTATGTGGCCTGCACTTCTACCACCTCTTTCTCATGCTGCTACAGCAAGAGGTGGAACAAGCCAGGGAACTATGTAATAAGGTTCTGGACAGCCTTATTGTTTAAGTCATCACTATAGACCAAGTAAAGGCTACATGTTGACGCTTTTTTCACCACATTAACTACAGCACAAACTTCTTGTAAATTATTTTTGACAGAACTAAATGCGTTTCGGTGTCTGCTGCCACATTTAGCCCTCTTTCCATTCACGTTCAGTAGTATAGCTGAGCAGGTTCTGATGTAGTTTGCATTGCTGCCACGTTTCCAATGACATCATCAATGGTATCACCATGCAGCACTGCCAGATTTCCTCCCCCTGCCCCAACTCTCTGACATCATAGGACAATTGCCCTATGTATAAAATGGCAGAACATTCAATAACTGGTAGGAAATTCATATTAGCCCAACTATGTTACAGGGTTTTCCTCCACTCCTATGACATCACAGCTAAGAGTTCAATTGTCCTAAGTGCAAACTGGATGGAAAATCGAAGAAGAGGAGTTGTCCTAATGGTTGAAAATCGAAAATGATGGAAGAAGGCCACTTAGGCTAAGTACAGAATTCAAGATGTTAGAACTGAGGATGTGCACCAGTCTGCATGGTTGTCAGATTTGCCCAGCCCTATGACATTAGAATCCAAGATACAGTTGAAGATGACCTTTGGGTTTTCCCTGGGCCCTATGAGAGCAGAATCTAAGATGGCAGACCCAGAGATGTGGGGAAAGCCTGTATGATTGTCAGATTTTGTGCATGTTTTGAGTTTAGAATCACATCCTAAGTTTAAAATAGTAGGAAATTGAAAAATCATTGGTTTTCCCACCCCAGTGATGTTACAGTTCAATGTTGTTAGTTTAAAACAGTGTTTCTCAGCGGAGAAGCTTGCATGTTTAAACAAGTTTCTCCACCGCTCTCACTTCATAGTTCACTGACACAGCTTCTATGTTTAAACAATTGCCACACTAAGTTTGGAACGAAAATGCTGACTCACTTTAAGTTTAAAATGGTGGTATATTTTTAAAAAATCTGCATGTCTTAAGTTTAAAATGGTACAAAATTCAAAAACTTCACTTGTCCCAAATTTAACATCGCAGAAAATTAAACAATCGACTTTTCGAAATTCTTAAGATGATGTCAAGCTCTCCGGTGCATCCTACATGGTTGTCAGACCTGCTGTAGCCATTACTTACAAGAGACACCACTTCTACGCTCTACATAAACTTGGTTGCTCCACAATTGCAAATTCATCATTATCGACCGCAGTGACCATATATCACTATTCCCTACCCCACACAAATTATATAATTGTGGATCCCATTGGCTCTCAATGCCACCAACACGTGCATGTGTGTGTCCAACAAAAACTTATATTCCTTAGACTCTACAGTCCTCTTCTACATTCAAATTTACTTTAATCACTTGAATGGGTAATGTTTTTTTGGAGTTTCTGGGGTTCCCTTTTGAGTTTAACAGGTGCTTATTACAATCCAGACCTCCCCTACCATTATTCTCATAATACTGCTGCTGGTTCACTACTATTATTTCCACAAAATTGCTGATATTGCAAGTAGGCGGACAACAAGGACGCTGCCCCACATTCAATTGTTGCCAAATGTATCTAAGATGGCCGCTATGACGTCTTCCAAGATGGCATCGTGTAGACTTGGCAACAGCACATGACATCATTCAAGATGGCGGGAAGTTCGAATTTTGCCGGGAAAGTGCCATCCCCCCCCCCCCTCCCCCAAAAAAAACTGGCGCAAAGTTCAAATTCCAACAGAGTAAGTAATGCATCACACCCCAGTTATCTCTACTAAGTAAAGAAACTGGCGGGAAGATATCTCAACTGGGCTACCTCCACTAACATAAGTCACCCGACCGCCACCTCATCCTAGGAACTAGCACCAACTTTTAATTTTGGCAGTAAACAAAATTCAGTTCCAATATATCTAATAAGCTAACAAAATGGCGTGAAAGAAAAGACACTTGTACTAACCTCAGTCGCCAGACCGCCACCACCTCCTAAGGACTCGTGGGAAAAGGAATTGGACATAAGAATTTATTTGAACAATTCCATGTAGGTGTGTTCACCACAAGGCCAGGACTCCAACTGACTTAGTACACATCGCCAACACTAGAGGGCGCTCTCATCTGTGACGTAATCCAAGATGGCGACATCCAGTGCATTCACCAAGAGCTCCAGACTCCAAATGACTCAGTACACATCGCCACCACCAGAGGGCACTGTCGTGCCGCCAACTGATGATGCAAGTACTGTTATTCAAGATGGCAGTATACAATGTGTCCACCACGAGGCCTAGTACATATTCACACCTTTAGAGTGCACTACCATGGACTTGGAATGAATTTTCGCAAATGCCATGCCGACTTGGACTTGGACGGAAATAGTTAAAGTCCACACCATGATCCTCAACTGACCGCCACGTCCACTTACCGACCCATGTTGGTGGGATAACATGTACTAACACGCACTAAAATGTACTAACGTGCACAGCGCATGACATCATCCAAGATAGTAGGGCGAAATGGTGGGATAACAGATCTGAACACAAGCCTTAATTTTGCAGCCAGTGTCTCCATCACGAGATCTAGACTCCAACTGACCTAGTACACATTACTGCCACCAGATGATGCTGTCATCCCTCATGTGACGTAATCCAAGATCGTGGTCGGGAGGGTAAAATGAATAGAAAACGACTCAGGCTGCACTGGGCTGCTGGATGGAGTAAGGAGGAGTGCACTCTATTTATTTTCGAACATTTTATTTAGCCATTGAATATATTTATCACACTCACGAATGGCGTCACAATACACAGTCTGCAGACACTCAAACAACTGAAACTTCCTGGCAGATTAAAACTGTGTGCCCGACCAAGACTCGAACTCGGGACCTTTGCCTTTCGCGGGCAAGTGCTCTACCATTTGAGCTACTGAAACACGATTCACGCCTGGTCCTCACAGCTCTAATTCTGCCACTATCTCGTCTCCTACCTTCCAAACTTTACAGAAGCTCTCCTGCCAGGAAGTTTCATATCAGCGCACACTCCGCTGCAGAGTGAAAATCTCATTCTGGAAACTACTCCCAGGCTGTGGCTAAGCCATGTCTCCGCAGTATCCTTTCTTTCAGGAGTGCTAGTTCTGCAAGGTTTGCAGGAGAGCTTCTGTAAAGTTTGGAAGGTAGGAGACGAGATACTGGCAGAACTAGAGCTGTGAGGACCGGGCGTGAGTCGTGCTTCGGTAGCTCAGATGGTAGAGCACTTGCCCACGAAAGGCAAAGGTCCTGAGTTCGAGTCTCGGTCGGGCACACTGTTTTAATCTGCCAGGAAGTTTCATATCAGCGCACACTCCGCTGCAGAGTGAAAATCTCATTCTGGACTCAAACAACTCCTAATTTTCCGCAATAATTTCAGCACAGACCCTCAAACTGCCCCTAAATAATAGAGCACAGTGATTTGTAGACACGCTAAGTACTTGTAAGCTGCCCAAATAGCGCACATCACAGCCTACAGACCTGCTCGCAAAATAATGCAATCAACAGGCGCAAGCACCCTCCGCCACACCATGTCCAAAGGACATCAAAGTATACCAGACAGCGCTCTACATATTTCTAAGACCTCGAGCATCGTACTTAATTTACGATCCATCTCTCTGTGTATGGGAGTCACAGAGCATTCTCAACTCTAAATTATTGTTCTAGAGTCTAGGATCTGTACCTCGAAGATATTTGTAAGAGAGAGAACAGCATTCTCGTTCAATTGAGAGTGGGATCGTAACATTTTATTGTAAGTATAATGATAAGATATATGCGATCTATTTTCTGTGTACGAAAAGTCCGTGGTGGTACTGATTCACGTTTCCTGATAACAGCAGCATCCATGCAAATGTAGAGAAAATTTTCTTAGCTTATTAGATATATGGGAACTGAATTTTGTTTACTGCCAAAATTAAAAATTGGTGCCAGTTCGTAGGAAGAGGTTGCGGTCAGGTGACTAAGGTTAGTGGAAGTAGGCCAAGTGAGCTATTTGCCCGCGATTTCCTTTGCTTAGTATAGATAGCAGTGCTGTGGTGCATTATTCTGTTGGAATTTGAACTTTGTGCCAGTTCATAGGAGGAAGTGGCAGTTGGGTGACTTATGTTAATGGAGGTAGCCCAATTGAGATATCTTCCTGCCAATTTTTTGCTTAGTAGAGAACCAGGGTGTGATGGATTATCCTGTTGGAATTTGAACATCGCACCATGTTTTTGGGGGAGGGGGGACATGGCACTTTCCCATCAAAATTCAAACTTCCCGCCATCTTGAATGATGACATGCATTGTGGCCTAGTCTACACGACGCCATCTTGGATGGCGTCATCGCCGCCATCCTGGGATATATATGGCAACAATGGAATGTGGGGCAGCATCCTTGTTGCCCCCCTACATTGGAATGACAGCAATTTTGTGGAAATAACAGTAGCGGTGGTATGAACCAGCAGCATGAAGTCAGAGGGGTGGGGAAACTTGTTGAAACATGCAGGCTTCTCCAGTGAGCTACGCTGTTTTAAACTAATAACAGTGAACTGTAGCATCATAGGAGTGGGAAAACCAATGATTTTTCAATTTCCCACTATTTTAAACTTAGTATGTGATTCTAATGCAAAACATGCACAGAATTTGACAATTATACGCGCTTTCCTCACATCTCTGGGCCTGCCATCTTAGAATTTGATCTCATAGGGCCCAGGGAAAACCCAAAGGTCATCTTCAATAGTATCTTGGATTCTAATGTCATAGGGCTGGGAAAATCTGACAACCATGCAGGCTGGCGCACATCCTCAGTTCTAACATCTTGGATTCTGTACTTAGCCTAAGTGGCCTTCTTCCACCATTTTCGATTTTCAACCATTAGGACAACTCCTCTTCTTCGATTTTCCATCCAGTTTGCACTTAGGACAATTGAACTCTTAGCTGTGATGTCATAGGAGTGGAGGAAAACCCTGTAACACAATTGGGCTAATATGAATTTCCTACCAGTTATTGAATGTTCTGCCATTTTATACATAGGGCAATTGTCCTATGATGTCAGAGAGTTGGGGCAGGGGGAGGAAATCTGGCAGTGCTGCATGGTGATACCATTGATGATGTCATTGGAAACGTGGCAGCAATGCAAACTACATCAGAACCTGCTCAGCTATACTACTGAACGTGAATGGAAAGAGGGCTAAATGTGACAGCAGACAACAGAACGCATACCGTGCTCTCAAAAATAATTTACAAGAAGTTTGTGCTGTAGTTAATGTGGAGAAAAAAGCGTCAACATGTAGCCTTTACTTGGACTATAGTGATGACTTAAACAATAAGGCTGTCCAGAACCTTATTACATAGTTCCCTGGCTTGTTCCACCTCTTGCTGTAGCAGCATGAGTAAACGGTGGTAGAAGTGCAGGCCACATAATGTGGAAGGTGGCAGGAGACTTTGTGCAGCCAGTAGTTAGTAGTGGTGAGGCAGTCATCTGTTGCAATGTACCTTAACTGTGCTCCATTCTACTGAGTGCCGACCATTAACGTTATGTATGCACATAAGAAAAGTGACAATAGTAGTGATTTATACATTTGTGAGACAGGTCATATTATCAAACTGTGTGCCTTCAAAATACGAGGCTGTATAAAATGTGTAACGTACAAAAATAACAATAGGATGAACAGTGACAACAATAATGGACATGTTTGCATTGTTGTCGTTTCTGTTGATCAATACAAGAAAAGTGCTGTATAAGTAATTGGAAAAAACCGCTGCACATTTATTTATAGTTCCCACTCGAAATCGGAAAATGCGTTCCTCTTGTGATGTCTTGAAAAATAAACGGTTGAAAAGTAGAAGAACAGAAACGTAGTGAAAATGTGAATTTACTGACACATCCTGGACCTCCAGTGGCCTTTGAACATCCTCAAACAATTTTTAATATATTCCCATAACGTGTTTTCTAACAAAGGAAAATCCAGGGAGGAATGTAACAATATTATGAAAAGAATAATTGCTACTCACTATATAGCGGAGATGCTGAGTTACAGATAGTCACAAGAAAAGACTCTCAGAAAATAATGTTTCAGTCAACAAGGCTGTTGTCAAAAATAGATGCCGTGTGATCAAAGGCGCCTTGCCACAGTTGGTGTGGCTGCTCCCATCAGTAGTGGGGCTAGGCCTGTGCGAGTGCATTTTGTTAGTGCAGGTTGCCTACATCAGGGGCAGGTATGCACTCAGAGGCAAACTTATTGTTCTCCTTTCATTGACAGGTACTTAACATATTGTTCTCCTTTGATTGACAGGTCCTTAAGCTATTGTTCTATAACTGTTTTACCATGTCACTCCCATTTCCTTAAACTATTGTACAGCCTTTGATAACAAATTAAGTAATTAGTTATCGCCTCCCACCATTTTCTGGTACACTTTCCGAATTTCACATGCTTTTAAACGCCATTTCTCGCATATTCTTCTCTGTCATCCACCCCCTTAAACCATTGCACTGTGTTTTACACAAAAATTATTCAAATTAACTTACAAGGGGAGGCCACGACGTTTGGAACGCCGATTTACTGTAAACTTCTTACACTCGTAGTTCTCCATGAGGACAACAAAATGTGTAAGCAGTAGCACGTACTTCTCAAGGGTTAGTGAGAAAATCGCAGGAAAATTTTGGTCGTCAGATATATATCTGTGATTGGCTATTTTAACCATGAAACGGCTACAGCTGAGTAGTGTCGGCACGGTAGCTCAGTGTGTTCGGTCACAGCATTAGCTAACCTTTATAATAAAAAAACTGAGCGAATGGTTGAACGAACAAACAAATCGGGTGTCATCGGACGTCCACCCTGAACAAATTCAACAAAAAATATAGAGAAAAATGTTTTTCTTGTTTAAAAAAAAGTGGTTGGTGTTCAAGCCGCTGGATCGCTGGATCGAGTTCCGTTCGTCAGTTTATTTTTATTTTTAACACAGTCGTTTTCTATATTATTTATATTACAATTGATATAATGGGAAAAATACGTGTAATCGGATGAACGTTTATTAAATTTACAATTTTATTTGGCAGTCTACTAATTTTTATTATCACAAATAATATAATATTCATAACTATCGACTAGTAAACGACCAAACGCATAAAGTGATACTGAAAATGTATGCTTGTCCGTGTTTTCAAAACTGTTCGAACTGTTCGTATTTAATCGAAAGAGAACGGGAATTTGCTTCTCGGAAGACACTATTAAAATACACTCGATACTGCAAAACCAATTATCAGCTCCTATTTTTAAGGAAATACTGCGCTATGCATTGTTTGCTTCCAAACTATCGTCTGAAAGAGAGGTTTTTGAAAATGTTAACGAGGTTTGTTTTTCCATGGAAAACGTCAAAAGATCTTGTGTATGCGGAAACATAGCATTTATTCAATGCAGCTGGTGCTGCTTAACTTTATGTTTTCCATGTTTTTACCAAAAATACCACCCTGCAACTTGTACTCGTAATGTCGAAAGCGACGATTAATTGTACATGTTTCGAAAGCTGTCTGTGCTGGTCAAAAGTTGAAGGTAACAAGTCGTTTCGGGCTCCTTCCAGGTATAAGGGATTTCTCAAATCACGGACAAGCAAACATTTTCAGTATCACTTTAGGCGTTTGGTCGTTTACTAGTCGATAGTAATGAATATTACATTATTTGTGATAGTAAAAATTAGTATACTGCCAAATAACATTGTAAATGTAATAAAAGTTCATCCGATTGCACGTAATTCCCAATTATATCCATTTTAATATAGATAATAAAGAAAATGACTGTGTTGAAAATAAAAATAAACTGACGAACTGAACTCGATGCAGCGATCCAGCGGCTTGAACGCCAAATACCTAAAAAAAAAATTGTTCTACATTGTTCGTGGAATTCGTTCAGGGCGGACGTCTGATGACACCCATTGAGTGTGTTCGATGATCCGTTTGCTCAGTTTTTTTATTATACAGAGTAGCTAACACTCTGACCGAACACACTGAGCTACAGCACTGGCACCACTTGGCTGCAGCCGCTTCATGCTTAAAATGGCCACGCACACATATACAGGGTGATTCAAAAAGAATACCACAACTTTAGGAATTTAAAACTCTGCAACGACAAAAGGCAGAACTAAGCACTATCTGTCGGCGAATTAAGGGAGCTATAAAGTTTCATTTAGTTGTACATTTGTTCGCTTGAGGCGCTGTTGACTAGGCGTCAGCGTCAGTTGATGCTAAGATGGCGACCGCTCAACAGAAAGCTTTTTGTGTTATTGAGTACGGCAGAAGTGAATCGACGACAGTTGTTCAGCGTGCATTTCGAACGAAGTATGGTGTTTCGGCCACCTCTCCCAGCCACCATTGATGATTTGAAACGAGAAATAACAGCGGCTATCCAAACTGTTACGCCTGATATGCTACAGAGAGTGTGGAACGAGTTGGAGTATCGGGATGATATTGCTCGAGTGTCTGGAGGGGGCCATATTGAACATCTCTGAACTTGTTTTTGAGTGAAAAAAAACCTTTTTAAATACTCTTTGTAATGATATATAACAGAAGGTTATATTATGTTTCTTTCATTAAATACACATTTTTAAAGTTGCGGTATTCTCTTTGAATCACCCTGTATATTCGACGACCGAAATTATCTTGCGATTTTTCAATAACTCTTGAGAAGTACGTGCTACTGCTTACACATTTTGTTGTCCTCATGGAGTGCTACGAGTGTACAAACTTTGCAGTAAATCCGTGTTCCAAACGTTGTGGCCACCCCTTGTTAGTGTTCTGCACTTAACCTGCTGTTCTGCTCCATGTCACACTCACACACAGCCTCCCCTTAATTATTGTACTGCTACAACCACGTTGATATAAAAAATTTATGCAAATTAATTAAATCGATATTCTTCACATGTGTGGGGTAGTTTCTTTTTAATTCGCAGCATCCTATTGGTCTTAGAGTATTGTTTGTCTATATGAGGGGCCCTTACCAGTTGGGTCTGATTCAAGTGATTGAGAAGGTCCAAAGAGGAGCCGCAAGATTTGCGACCGGTACATTTAGCCATTGCGAGAGCATTACAAATCTCATTGAAAGTTTGAAGTGGGAAACACTTGCAGATAGACAACGCGTTAAATGGAAGGGGCTGCTCACTAAATTCCAAAATCCTATCTTCGCTGAGGATGTAGAGCATATATTATTACCACAATCTCTCATATTGCACAATGATCACCATTCAAAGAGCTCGTACTGAGGCGTTCAGACAGTCGTTTTTCTCTCGCGCTATCCGCGAGTGGAACAGAGATGGGGAAATATGACTGGCGCAAATAGTGCCCTACACCACACACCGCTTGGTGGCTAGCGGAGTATAGATGTAGATGTAAATGTAGATGGAATATAGTTTAAACAAGTGATCACTAATAAAAAACACATCCTGCCACCTGACACCAACGCCGGAGTCGCGGTGCATCAGTGGTCCCTGCGAAGCTATGATGCGACCATTTGGGTCCCGCAAGGATGAGGCGCCGGCATCTCTTTCATACTTGACACCTGAGAAATTCTTGTCAAAATACATATTCACCTAGGTACCATTGCTGGTGCGATGGCGCACAGGGTCCAGCGCGGAGAGGGAGATGTTGCAATATTTCCCAGAATAGCACAGGGTGCATTCCTAATGATACAGCCCGTGCATCACTGAACTTACCCATCAAACTGCAGCTGCTACCGGTGTGGAAGCGCCATCCACCCTTTTTTTTCTGCAGACGAGACTTTCAGTGGCAAAATTGTTTTGCGCAGATCGCTACATTGCACTAACAGGTAAACCCGCACTGGCGGGAGTGGCCAAGCAGGTCCAGGCGCTACAGTCTGGAACCATGCGACCTTATGGTCACAGGTTCGAATCCTGCATTGGGCATGGATTTGTGTGCTGTCCTTATGTTAGTTAGGTTTAAGTAGTTCGAAGTTCTAAGAAACTGATTACCTCAGTAGTTAAGTCCCATAGTGCTCAGAGTCATTTGAACCATAAACCCGCAAAAGTAGCCTACAGATCAAACACATACAAGACTCACAAGAATATTGGAAACCAGGAACATATTTACCAGTCTAACTACAATTCAATATTACGATTTCTGCTGCAGTCTGTCACCGATTGATGTATAGGTAATGTCTCCTCTTGACAGCTGTAGTTCTGGATCGAGTCTCAGTATCTATAGCACACATAATTTTCGACGTAAAAAAAGGTCTTTCATAGCCCCTCATTTATCAATGTCCTGAATTTATATGTCCCTCACAATAGGACACTCACTTATCTTCTCTGGTCATGCCACAACATAAGCAACAATAACCTACACTGCAATATATACACATTTTACACAAACAGTACAGTTATCTTTTATATCTGCACAGCACCCGAAAAAATTGTGGTATGCCTACACTGACACCAGGTATATGTTTCGGTTCTCTTCAGTCCTATGAAATATGAGAATGTCTTAAAATCAGCGCTTCTGAAAGGTTCTGCAGCCTGCCAAGATTCTCTCAAACAAGTGTAATGAGGGACAGGCATCCGGCACTATGTGTGATAATGAATACCGCACCCACGAACATAATGTTTGGAAAGACATCACCGACACGAGTTGGTGTACTGTAACCATTATCACTATCGATAGAACAACAAGGAAAATACGAATTCGTTCTTCCTCGTGGTCCTAATGTGGCACCCTGTCCATCACGTGTTACCCTTCCTGCTTTCAACATACACAAACATTCTCACCGCTATGTAGAGACTCCTATATATCCGCACAAAGGATGTCTTGTGAACGAGTGGGGGACTATGATTGACTCTTGTTGAATTTACCCGCTGAATTATTGATGCCGCCAGTGTCGAAGCACCATTCTGTCTGCTTTTTTTTCTTTCTGCAGAGGAGACTTTCATCAGCAAAAGAACTATTTTACACTGATCGCCATATTGCACTGACAACTAAACCTTGCAAAGTGGCCTACAAATTGTCAAATACGGAAAGACTCTTACTTAATTACACTGCTCTCCCACTGAGGACAAGAGCTTGAATATTAGAGCATGAAACTTATCTCCATCCACCAATATATCACCGCATGCCTTGTCGATGTAGTAAACATACAATTTATATCCTGTGCCATACAAAACAAGCCCACTTACATCATTAGTACATATACTGCAGAGACAGACAGCACCGTATATACCCCTCGCAGCACTAGATATTTCCCTGCGAGGTCAGTGGTTAACCACTCCTGACGGGCGACGAGAGTGCCCTCAGAGGACCAAAGTCACTCTCAGAACTTTCTACAAATTTGGGCTCATTCACCCTCGGCAAAAACGCGTTTGCATTTCTGATGCAAACCTGCTTCCTTGCTTGCTTTTCTACACCCATCTACAGATTCTGGGATTACAAGAACACATGTATTTTTGTATGATTTTCCAAAAAATTATACCATTTTCGCGGTACTTCTCGATATCAAGTACACAGCAGTATCCTACAGATCGCTCACGCAACATAATTCCGAAGATATAGACTGGAAATTATTTCTCCACAATCCCCAAACTTTAGTGAGGTGGAGTGTGCTCTAGACCACTGAGTAACTAGAAACTTATCCCGTCTGCGAAGACCTTTAGGTGAGAACTCGAAACAAATATAAGAAATTGATATTTCGACTCTCGAATACCAATGTCAGCCATGTAATAGATTCGTTATCATTCCTATAATTTACAAAGTCAACTGCTTGCCGGTGTGACCGAGTGGTTCTAGTCGCTACAGTCTGAAACCGCGTGACCGCTATGGTCGGAAGTTCGAATCCTGCCTCGGGCATGGATGTGTGTGATGTCCTTAGGTTAGTTAGGTTTAAGTATTCTAAGTTCTAGGGGATGACCTCAGAAGTTAAGTCCCATAGTGCTCAGAGCCATTTGAACCATTTGAAGAAAGTCAACTAATCTCTTTCTCATGCCTAGAGAACCAGCAAACATATCTTTCACCTGCTAGATGCACACACCTGAACCGATGATCCCTCAACTAAATAGAGGTGCGAAATGTGCAAAAGCAGTCAACCGAACAACAGTCCAGTGCAAACACAAGTCCCAATTCATTCTTCTCAAATTTCCACGCGATCACGAAAGCTGCCCAACACATACTTAGTTCGCTATTCAGCCATCTAGAGGACAATGCAGTTAACTCAGCTACATTCCTACACTCCAACAGGCCTTTGCATTCGGACGGCTCCTGCCATCAACGGGAAACATGAATCATTCCCTCACAGGACACCGGCGCTGCAGGCCAAGCATGCATAGACAGAATGATTTTACAAAATCGTTCACATATATATTTTATCCCTGTACTTACAACTAAATGTTACCATTGCTGTCTCAGTTGAATGACGTTCGAGCCGGCCGAAGTGGCCGTGCTGTTAAAGGCGCTGCAGTCTGGAACCGCAAGACCGCTACGGTTGCAGGTTCGAATCCTGCCTCGGGCATGGATGTCTGTGATGTCCTTAGGTTAGTTAGGTTTAACTAGTTCTAAGTTCTAGGGGACTGATGACCACAGCAGTTAAGTCTCGTAGTGCTCAGAGCCATTTGAACCATTTGAATGACGTTCGACAATGAGCGAAGTATCGGAAATACACCATGCTGACGGCTGTGGCTCTGGAAATAGAAATATCGGTACCCATTCTTATGAATTGACATACTCTTCCCTTTGCTATCACAGTACTTCAAGTCAAATCCATACCTTCCTTACGACTGGTCGTAGTTATTTCCTTTGCACATGTCGGAATACAAACTCATACTTTATAAGCCTGATGCTCAAATGCGAACCTATCACGCACTCCCTACTACTAAGTATAATACTTCAATAACTGATCGCAGGAGATACGAAATAAAACTGAGAGAAAATCAACCATGGGTGGACAAGTCTCGTAAGTTTTTCTTGCGAGTGCTACCACCATGTCTTAGAAAGAGAGGTTTAATCGTCTTACAAACCGCCACATGTTAAGAAACCCAATCCCAACAACCACTGTATGTTACTGTCACAAGCAGTCTTGGTTCTACAGGTGCACACACGTATCCATGTTAAAAGATAAATCCACCTAGCAAATCGAAGTACGATATTACCTCTGAATGATGTTTTCTTTGTCCAGACAAATAACGTGATGGTGATCGCTGGAGTATGTAGTATCAGACCAACAGTGCGCTTATACGTCGCCGACGGTGCAACCTCGTAATAAAATTACCCAATTTAGAAAGTGGTTTGGCTGAGGAATGTGGTATGAAACCGGTATTTGCGAATCCCTCACGCCACCGCAGCTAGATATTTCTACAGTATTTGTAACGCATTAACATAATAAAATTACCCAATTTAGAAAGAGGTTCGTCCAAGGAACGTGGTATGAAACCGGTATTTGCGAATCCCTCACGCCACCGCAGCTAGATATTTCTACAGTATTCGTAACACATTCTGTCTCGATCCCATGTCAGAGGTTCGGTGATATGTCCACTGAGCTATAGGCGATGGTTGATTGAGAAGGATCACAAACAGTAGATGGTGTGCTGATTGAGGTCGTAAGAAATGTAGACTAATTTTTCAGATCTATAATACTACGCTATCCAGCAGAAATACTGTCTGGTATTTGGAATCAAGTCATTCCATTCAACCACATAGCCGGCCGCTGTGGCGATGCGGTTCTAGGCGCTCAGTCCAGAACCGCGTGACTGCTACGGTCGCAGGTTCGAATCCTGCCTCGGGCATGGATGTGTGTGATGTCCTTAGGTTAGTTAGGTTTAAGTAGTTCTAAGTTCTAGGAGACTGATGACCACAGATGTTAAGTCCCATAGTGCTCAGAGCCATTTGAACCATTTTTTTTCAACCACATACCTGTGTTCGATCCTATGGAGAAGTCATTTAACGATTACAGCCACAAGTGAATCATATTTGTGGCACTCTCATATCTCGAAACAAGTCACCTTTCTCGAACCTGTCTGCTAACAGTAAAATTCCAATGTGGTTTTAGTCAGTCCATACCCATCCAGTGTCTTCCGCCACTTCCGCAGTTTTGCACATGTGATCATTCCAATTTAAGTCGGAACTGGGCAGAAGTCAGAGAAAGCCATATCCACCACCTCATGCAACCCGTGTAGAAACAGAGCGACCTGAGTTAGTGCGACAGGACCGCGTTTTGACCATTTGGTGGAAATGGGCGCATTGTGGCTCGTCCCAAACTAGATACAGATACTACAGATCCAAGTTCATTCACATCTATCTCCCCAACATGCTATCTTCGTTATTCTGCACCATCCATCAGAGAAAAATTATGAACTATAAAAGCTCAACTAACTTCATCTGATAGAGAACTAGATAAGATTTTTAATGCATCTCTCTCCGACCATATATTGAAAGCAAATACCACATGCATGCAGGCATCAAGCACATGTGATGATCCTATTAAATATACAGGTATTGATCAACTGCACGGACCAGTTTAAATTTCCATCGCCTGTACTCTATGAGGATGATCGTGTTCCGCAGACGATACTATAAGTTGCAAGAGACCCCACCCCATGGCACTGTCTCATTGTTTGAAACATTATTTTCTAACACACTTTGTACACTGCCAAACATTTTATTTTCATGACACGAATTTGAGGTTTGTGTCAGGTTCTAAACTGACATTAAGACGTTGTGATCGACAGCCTCTCGCAGACAACAAGGACATCACCCCAAAGTACAGTTATCCAAGACTTTGCACTGTCACACGATTTACATCATTCAAGATGGCTGCTGTGACGTCAGCTGATGACGCGAGTACCATTACCCAAGGTGGCGGGCAAGTGCCACACCCCCTGCCAAGCCCCCCTGATGGGGAGTTTGAATTTTGGAGGGAAGATAGGTCAACTGGGCTACCTCTATATTTAAACTCATCTGTCACAGTGATGGAAAGCTGGTGGCTCTGCATTCCATTCCATTCATGTTGCACTCACGTATGTGATCACTGTTTCAGTGCTAGCAACCCCCAGAAGGTGTTGTCCCTCCACCAAAACTCTTTCTCCAACTCAAACAAGCGATATCAGTCAATCATTATGTGGTAACCAACAGTGCACCAGTGGATGAATGGGATGGAAAAGACACCTCCGATGTACTGAAATAACAATCATTACAGTTGTCCGCATGAACAATTTTACCAATTTCACACTAAGTTCAACACCGAACAATGATGTGACAGCATGTTTCTCAATTTCAATATCATAGCTAAAACACCCCCATCCTCCACTTTGCAAGTATCATTGAAATGTGGATAAATGACTGTGCAGTACGTCCATGCATTGTCAATTCTCGAACTCATCCATCATCAAAGTATATCAGACAGAGCTCGACATATTTCTAACACTTCGAGCATAGTGCTTAATTTACAATCTACCTCTGTGCTGAGCATTCTCGCAGTCTTAGGGTAAAAGTAGAAACTGAAAAACCCCACAAACTGTCATTGACCAACCCGCCATGCAGCAGCGTTACCGATTTAATCTGAAATCGACCAGAAGTAGGCTGCTACATTCCACGTCTCATGAATGAATGGAGCTTGCTGAGTAATCACCCATCCAAGTGCGCAACATTTCTCGAGATGCGCCCATGCCGAGTAGGTTAGCACTCCTTATCGATGTACAATAACATATTTGAAAGTGTTGTCATGTAATAGCAGACGGTGAAGAAGAACAAGACAAGCGTGATTTTTAGGGGTGATGGAGCTCCAGACGGATGGAGTTCGAAGCATTTTTACGTAAATCAATCAATCTAGCAATTTTAAAGTATTATTCCAGAGTCTACGATCTGCATCTGGAAGGTATTTGTAAGAGAGAACACAAACACATACACTGCTAAGGCTACAATGTTCCGCATTTAAAACGGGCTATAATGTTAGATCGCTTGCGTTTCCGACCTATCAGTCGTATGGAATGTGGCGCTGTTAATATTCCAATGTAAGAAATATATTTCAGTGCATGACATACACCCTTCTACCTGGTTTCTCTACGATAAACTATGCTTCGTAAAACGAAAAAACTAGTGCCTTAAAACATCGGCTCTGTGTGATACGAGCACATCATAGCTTTCCAGAGATGTGTAGTGTCCACTGTTCACATCTGATCACGGTTCAGAAATTATACTATGCCTGCCTCAGCCCTATATAAAATGATCGTTAGTAATGTGGAATACCTCTTACAAGGAAACAGATACACGCATACTAGCAGTGTCCGACACGTGAAAATTACAAGTCATTCTACCACTAACTCTGTAAACAGCACATCTGTCAAGTAAATGTATACACGGGGATTGCAGTGCTTCACAAGAACCTATCGCTAACTTAGTTACGAAGCTGAAGTCTTGATTTTACACCCAAGATGTCACAGGGAGATGGTGTACATCGCATAAGTCATAGCTCGTTTAGAGGAATGTGTCACGTTTCACCACACGTGAGATGGAAGTCCTCTGGTGACTGACAGCTTTCCCGTTAACGATCGCAAGTGGACAGTGCTTTAAATCACATACAGAACACGTGGCTGTATATGAGTAGAATGCAGGCTATGTCATGTGACTGACGCATCCTGACAGAACAGTGGAAAAATTGACTTGCAGCAACTTCTCCCTCTCTAGAATGCATCATCAGTCTACCATTAAATCGTACCTCCTTACAGCTCCATCTCAATCGATCACCTTGTCCACTCTCTGTTATCCTTTAACGCAGATGCATGTAAGTTTAGAGACAGATTGCGCTCTGTCTTCCTGAAAAGCATCAAATACAGCAGTCAACTCGCATGTATCACTAGTACCTCAATAGACATACAGTACAATGCTCTCTTGACGGAGAAAAATTGACTGCTTCCCTGATTCCCTTTGCTTCCATGTCGACATTTTCCCAGATTCCTCTTGCTGCCGCATACTTGTTCCTATGTACAAATTGTTCTGCTCGAACCAGAAAATACGCAAGCACTTCCTCAATTTCCCCACATTTCGGTGTATATTCAGTCAATTTATACCTATTTCCCCATCATTTTTCGCACTTCTATCGACTTTATGTCACATCTATCCATGCAATCATGATATAACCTCTCGTTCTGTGTTCTTAAATTGCTTGTAAATGTAGCACAAATGCTAAAACCTAGCCCAAATCCAGTGTAGTATAGCACTGTACTCGATTGTATCCAGTCACCTCCACATTGGAGAGCGTTTGCTCTGTTTTCTGTATGTCTGTGTATATTCATGTGTCATGGAAGGCTCCCAGGACCCAGTCCCGTCCCTCTGGTGGACCAAACTTCCAACATAGAACACGTTTTCGCATGTAGCATGTGATTGGTCCACATGTGAGCTCTGTCCCAGATGCGACATCTGGTGGATCTGCCCCCGAACATCCGTCCATATATATATATATATATATATATATATATATATATATATATATATATATATATTGCATGGCAGATCCACACTCGAATACTAACTTTGATGTGGTATATTGTGGATCTGCATCCCAACACCGCTTTGTACATTGTGCATGGCAGATCCACCTTCAAAACCCTATCCCATGCACGGCATATTGTGGATACACATACCAACATCACTCTGGATATAATGCACAGCAGGCACACTTGGACGCTAACTCGGATGTATTACGGGTCCTGGGAGCCATCTGTGACACGTATATATATATATATATATATATATATATATGCACTCCTGGAAATTGAAATAAGAACACCGTGAATTCATTGTCCCAGGAAGGGGAAACTTTATTGACACATTCCTGGGGTCAGATACATTACATGATCACACGGACAGACCCACAGGCACATAGACACAGGCAACAGAGCATGCACAATGTCGGCACTAGTACAGTGTATATCCACATTTCGTAGCAATGCAGGCTGCTATTCTCCCATGGAGACGATCGTAGAGATGCTGGATGTAGTCCTGGGGAACGGCTTGCCATGCCATTTCCACCTGGCGCCTCAGTTGGACCAGCGTTCGTGCTGGACGTGCAGACCGCGTGAGACGACGCTTCATCCAGTCCCAAACATGCTCAATGGGGGACAGATCCGGAGATATTGCTGGCCAGGGTAGTTGACTTACACCTTCTAGAGCACGTTGGGTGGCACGGGATACATGCGGACGTGCATTGTCCTGTTGGAACAGCAAGTTCCCTTGCCGGTCTAGGAATGGTGGAATGATGGGTTCGATGACGGTTTGGATGTACCGTGCACTATTCAGTGTCCCCTCGACGATCACCAGTGGTGTACGGCCAGTGTAGGAGATCGCTCCCCACACCATGATGCCGGGTGTTGGCACTGTGTGCCTCGGCCGTATGCAGTCCTGATTGTGGCGCTCACCTGCACGGCGCCAAACACGCATACGACCATCATTGGCACCAAGGCAGAAG
The DNA here is from genome assembly GCF_023864345.2 of Schistocerca serialis cubense. Taxonomy (NCBI): domain Eukaryota; kingdom Metazoa; phylum Arthropoda; class Insecta; order Orthoptera; family Acrididae; genus Schistocerca; species Schistocerca serialis. The sequence goes on from NC_064640.1 coordinate 1,010,149,911, forward strand.
CGACTCTCATCGCTGAAGACGACACGTCTCCATTCGTCCCTCCATTCACGCCTGTCGCGACACCACTGGAGGCGGGCTGCACGATGTTGGGGCGTGAGCGGAAGACGGCCTAACGGTGTGCGGGACCGTAGCCCAGCTTCATGGAGACGGTTGCGAATGGTCCTCGCCGATACCCCAGGAGCAACAGTGTCCCTAATTTGCTGGCAAGTGGCGGTGCGGTCCCCTACGGCACTGCGTAGGATCCTACGGTCTTGGCGTGCATCCGTGCGTCGCTGCGGTCCGGTCCCAGGTCGACGGGCACGTGCACCTTCCGCCGACCACTGGCGACAACATCGATGTACTGTGGAGACCTCACGCCCCACGTGTTGAGCAATTCGGCGGTACGTCCACCCGGCCTCCCGCATGCCCACTATACGCCATCGCTCAAAGTCCGTCAACTGCACATACGGTTCACGTCCACGCTGTCGCGGCATGCTACCAGTGTTAAAGACTGCGATGGAGCTCCGTATGCCACGGCAAACTGGCTGACACTGACGGCGGCGGTGCACAAATGCTGCGCAGCTAGCGCCATTCGACGGCCAACACCGCGGTTCCTGGTGTGTCCGCTGCGCCGTGCGTGTGATCATTGCTTGTACAGCCCTCTCGCAGTGTCCGGAGCAAGTATGGTGGGTCTGACACACCGGTGTCAATGTGTTCTTTTTTCCATTTCCAGGAGTGTATATATATAAAACAGAGCAAACAGATACTTTCTTCGGACATGTCCGAGAAAACAGATACTATCTTCATACAGTTAAGGCTAACCAAACATTGACCTTCTTCTTCCGTGCTGGATGCACACGCATTGCCGAAACTCTTACGGGACTCGGTAAGATTATCTGCAATGAGTAATGAGTGTAATGGGCAGGGGCACTACAAATGTAGTGTGTGGACTTTAAGTTGGGAATGTGGGTCTCACGGGGAGTGTGCAAGTGATAACTTCCTGCAGTTGCAGTATCCTCTGTGTTCTTGGTGGCTCAAATCGATAGAGCATATGCCATGTAAGCAGGAGATCCTGGGTTGGAGTCCTGGTCAGGGCACAGATTTTCATCTGTTCGCACTGATGTATATCAACGCCTGTCGACAGGTTAGGGTCTTGATTTAATTATCATTTCATTTTAAGAGAGCTGCATGGTCACTGATGGTATCTTTTCTTTTGGACACATCTGAAAGAACAAATACAATCTTCATATGGATAAGTTTCTAATTACTCAGTGGTCTAGAGCACACTCCACGTCTCTAAAGTTTGGGGATTGTGGAGAAATAATTTCCAGTCTATATCTTCGGAATTATGTCACGTGAGCGATCGGTAGGATACTGCTGTGTACTTGATATCGAGAAGTACTGCGAAAATGGTATACTTTTATGGAAAACCATGCAAAAATACATGCATTCTTGTAATTCCAGAGTCTGTAGATGGGTGTAGAAAAGCAAGCAAGGAAGCAGGTTCGGGCCAGAAAGTCAAACGCGTTTGTGCCGAGGGTGAATGAGCCCGAATTTGTAGAAAGTTCTGAGAGTGACTTTGGTCCTCTGAGGGCACTCTGGTCGCCCGTCAGGAGTGGTTAACCACTGACCTCGCAGGGAAATATCTAGTGCTGCGAGGGGTATATACGGTGCTGTCTGTCTCTGCAGTATATGTACTAATGATGTAAGTGGGCTGGTTTTGAATGGCGCAGGATATGAATTCTATGTTTACTACTTTGACATGGCATGCAGTGATATATTGCTGGATGGAGATAAGTTTCATGCTCTAATATTCAAGCTCTTCTCCTCAGTGGGAGAGAAGTGTAACTGAGTAAGAGTCTTTCCATATTTGACAATTTGTAGGCCACTTTGCAAGGTTTAGTTGTCAGTGCAATATGGCGATCAGTGTAAAATAGTTTTTTTTGATGATGAAAGTCTCTTCTGCAGGAAGAAAAAAAAGCCGACAGAATGGTGCTTCCTCACTGGCGCCATCAGTAATTCAGCGGGTAAATTCAACAAGAGTCAGTCATAATCCCCCACTCGTTCACAAGACATCCTTTGTGCTGGGATATAGGAGTCTCTACATAGCGGTGAGAACGTTTGTGTTTGTTGAAAGCAGGAAGTGTAAAATGTGATGGACGCGGTGTCACATTAGGACCATGAGGAAGAACGAATTCGCATTTTCCTTGTTGCTCTATTGATAGTGATGATGGTTACAGTACACCAACTCGTGTCGGTAATGTCTTTCCAAGCATTATGTTCGTGGGTGCGGTATTCATTATCGCACATAGTGCCGGACGCCTGTCCTTCATAACACTTGTTTGAGAGGATCTTGGCAGGCTGCAGCACCTTCCAGAAGTGCTGATTGTAACACTTTGTCAGATAATTTCCTAGGACTGAGGAGAATCGAAACATATAGCCGGTGTCAGTGTAGGCATACCACAATTTTTTCGGGTGCTGTGCAGATATAAAAGATAACTGCACTGTTTGTGTAAAATGTGTATATATTGCAGTGTAAATTTACTGTGGTTTATGTTGTGGCATAACCAGAGAAGAAAAGTGTGTGTCCTATCGTGGCAGACGTATAGATTCAGGACATTGAAACTGTGAGGGTATGAGAGAATTTTTTTTTACATGGGAAATTATGTGTGCTATAGATACTAAGACTCATTCCAGAACCACAGCCATCAAGAGGAGACATTACCTATACATCAATCGGTGACAGACTGCAGCAGAAATCGTAATATTGAATTGTAGTTATACCGGTAAATATGTTCCTTGTTTCCAATATTCTTGTGAGTCTTGTATGTATTTTTTGAACTGTAGGCAACTTTTGCGGGTTTAACTGTCAGTGCAATGTAGCGATCTGTGCAAAATAATTTTGCTACTGAAAGTCTTGTCTGCAGATAAAAAGGGTGGTTGGTGCTCCCACACCAGTAGCAGCTGCAGTTTGACGGGTAAGTTCAGTGATGGATGGGCTTTACCACTAGGAATGCACCCTATGCTATTCTATGAAGTATTGCAACATCTCCCTCTTCGCACTGGACCCTATGCATCTTTGCACCAGCAACGGTACCTAGGTGAATACGTATTTCGACAGGAATTTCTCAGGTGTCAAGTATGAAAGAGATGCTGGCACCTCATCCTTGCGGGACCCAAATGGTCGCACCATAGCTTCACGGGGACCACTGATACACCGCGAGTCCGAAGTTGGACTTGGGAGTCAGGATGTGTTTAGTGACTCCGGTGTTGGCCTTGGGAGTCAGGATGCGTTTTTTATTAGTGATCATTTGTTTAAACTATGTTCCATCTGCATCTGCATCTACATCTATACTCCGCTAGCCACCAAGCGGTGTATGGTGGAGTGCACTACTCCCGCCAAAGTCATATTTCCACCCTCTGTTCCACTCTCGGATTGCACAAGAGAAAAACGACTGTGTGAACACCTCAGTATGAGCTCTAATTTCCCTTATCTTTGAATGGTGATCATTGCGCCATATGAAAGTTAGTGGTAGTAATATATGCTCTACATCCTCAGCGAAGATAGGATTTTGGAATTTAGTGAGCAGCCCCTTCCATTTAGTGCGTTGTCTATATGCAAGTGTGTCCCACTTCAAAGTTTCAATGAGATTTGTAATGCTCTTGCAATGGCTAAATGTACCAGTCACGAATCTTGCGGCTCCTCTTTGGACCTTCTCAATCATTTGAATCAGACCCAACTGGTAAGGGGCCCCCTTATAGGCAAACAATACTCTAAGACCAATAGGACGCTGCAAATTAAAAAAGACTACCCCATACATGTGAAGAATATCGATTTAATTAATTTGCATAAATTTTGTATATCGACGTGGTGGTAGCGGTACAATAGTTAAGGGGAGGCGATGTGTGAGTGGGTGATATGGAGCAGAACAGCAGGTTAAGTGCATAACACTAAGTTAATTTGGATAATTTTTATGTAAAACGCAGTACAGTAGTTTAAGGGGGTGGATGACAGAGATGAATACGCGAGAAATGGCGTCCAAAAGCATGTGAAACTCGAAAAGTGTACCAGAAAATGGTGGGAGGCGATAACTAATTACTTAACTAGTTATCAAAGGCGGTACAACAGTTTAAGGAAAAGGGGGTGACATGGAAAACCACTTAACAGAACAATAGGATTTGTTCCAACAAAGGTCCAAACATTAGGTTAAGACACCCAGAGCACATTACCAAACATTAGGTTACACTACATGTTTGCTCCATGTAATTGCTTCTTGTAAGACCTAGCTGTTTCCAAACAGCAGAGAATGATGAGCAAGAGAAATCCAACCCCCACAAACTGAATTTTTTTATAAATAAACAATATACCCTTTCCATATATTCCATACATTGTCTAAATTGTTTAAACAATATTCCATACAAAGCAATCTATTTCCCTCCAAATGGCCGATCAACTGTGTCTCTTTACCGCCATTTTCCGGGAGGGAGGAGAGGGTGGGAGGGGAGGGTGTTTACCAGAGGGGGAGAGGTTAATTAACTGATCAACTTAATTAAATAGTCAATCAAACTGATAGTAGTGGCAGTGGGTATTCCAATAACTCAGACATGAAAGTGTACCTGTAGCAGTGAGGGGGGGTTTATTGAGGGGGAAGGGAGTTGGAGGGGGTGGGGGGACAATAGGTTCAGTGCCGTGACATGGAAAACCACTTTAACAGAACAGTAGGGTAAGGATCTGTCAATCAAAGGAGAACAATAGGTTAAGTAACTGTCAATGAAAGGAGAACAATAGGTTTGCCCCCGAGTACATACCAGCCCCAGATGTAGGCAATCCGCACTAACAAAATGCGTTCGCACTGAGGCCCGCACTACTCCTGTCGGAGGTTCGAGTCCTCCCTTGGGCATGGGTCTGTGTGTTGTCCTTAGCATAAGTTAGTTTAAGTTCGATTAAGCAGTGTGTAAGCCTAGGGACCGATGACCTCAGCAGTTTGGTCCCATAGAACTTACCACAAATTAAAAATTAAAAAAAAAGATGACAGATACACACACACTCACACAAATGCAACTACCTGGTAGTCAGGCTACAGCTGCCAGTGACCGTAGTGATGTGGGTGTGAGTTGCATTTGTGTGAGTGTGTGTGTGTGTGTGTGTGTGGTCTATTTTTGACAAAGTCCTTGTTTTCTGAAAGCTTATTTTGTGACTATCTGCGACTCAACGTCTCCACTATATGGAGAGTAGCAATTATCCTTTCATTGAAAATTGAAAATTTGTGTTGAGGACTATGGGACCAAACTGCTGAGGTCATCGGTCCCTAGGATTACTAACTACTTTAACTTATACTAAGGACAACACACACACACACCCATGCCCAGGGGAGGATTCGAACCTCCGATGGGGGCAGCCGCGCGAACCGGACAAGTCGCCTCAGACGACGCGGCTAGCTTGCGTGGCTCCTTTTCATAATATTGTCATAAAATGTTTTACACTACGTGTGATTAATGGAAAAAACTGCGGCGCATTTACGATTATTTATCTCTCCCTTTCGAACCCGAAGGTTACGTTCACCTCGTGTTTCAGGGCCTGCCTTACGCACATGCAAACGGTGCAACCACACAGGACCCTGCGCTTCTAGGGGCCTCGTGCAAAACATTAGAACGTAATTTGAAAACTATCATCCGCAATTTTTCTATTACAAATAATTTGGAAAAAGGTGTTTCTGCAGCTACTTTTAATTTAATGTAATGCAATTACATGCCCATTGTGACAAGACTGTGATCACTGGAGTACATCTCAGAAAATTATGCCTGCATCGGAGTCCAGGGAACCAGGGGCTATGATACTGATACACTATAGTAATATCTATTGTCAACAAATGACTATTGCTCATGCGTAAATTAAGAGGTAAGCGATCCATTGGTACTCAGCGCCTGTCCGCTCCGTTTCTACTCATTGTTGTGGCTTATAATCAAGCATTACATTCTTCCGTCAGCAGGTGTTTCCCAAAAAATGGTATTTTCATTTTCGTCAGTTTAAACGTACGGTACTTTTCCAGTTCATAACCTATCACATGCTGTGAGTGCACTCTGTGTGAAGACTCAGTGTTTTTGCGTTTCCTATGAAATTCAAAGTGTCAGTAGGGAATTGTCTCGTGAAAGGGACGGATTTAAAAAATACGATTCAGATGCTCAAAAGATCAAGAAAAATCAACAATATGAACAGGTTTTGAACATACAAAAACGCACTTTCGAAAAATTTCCTCGACCAACAGATTGAGACAGTGAGGCTAAAGCGTGCTTAAAGGACAATGGCAATGATAGTAGCCTCTCATCATGTGGTACTTTAAGTACGAAGCACTGGAATGTTTCCACATTCAGGCCGACCTAGTAGTAGCAATTGTGAAATAATCACAGATCCAGACCCAGCCACTGGGCCTAATACGTTAACATCCTCCAAGATAAATGAAATTGTACAAAAAGGCCCTACTAAAATTGTAAATTTTAGTATCTATTAAACGAGAGCAGAAGAAAATTTTCAACTCATTTTTACGTTAGAACTGTACCAAATGGAGAAAAAAAGGAATCGTAAATGGCCTGTGTAACCGAAATCTACCGATAAATTTTTTTGCTTTTGTTGTAAACTTTTTGGATCTCCTTTAAATAAGCAGTCAAGTGATGGACTCTGTGAATGGGTTCATTTAGGAAATCGGCTTCAAGTGCATGAACAGTCATTTAACCACATAAACTGTACAAAAAATGGATAGAACGCGAGGTACGTTTCAAACAATAAGCGGTATTGATCAAATTGGCCTTGGACTACTGGAAGAAGAGAAGGAACATTGGCGTTATGTTCTAAAAAGAATTATACTCACTATCGGGTACCTAACTCAACATAATATGGACTAAGGGGAATCAGCGACAAGCTCTATCAAGGAAATAATGGTAATTTTCTTGGTTTGATCTAAATGATAACAGAATTTGACCCTGTTTTGCAGGAGCATTTAAGGTGGGTAAAAACTCAAGAAATTCATGACCGTTATCTCGGGAAAAACACTCAAAATGAACTCATACATTTGTTTACCAACAAAGTAACAAAAAACTTTGTTAATTTTGTAAAAGAAAGCAAATATTTTTCTCTCGTACTTGATTATACTCCTGACAGAAGCCACCATGAACAAATGACATTGATTGTTAGATTTGTAAATTTATCAGAAAACGCAGCGACTGTAGAAGAACACTTCCTCGACTTTCTGGAAGTCACTTCGCAACAAGAGAAAGTTTGACTGAAATCGTGTTGTGGAAACTAGATCAACTAGGACTCGATATTCATGATTGCAGAGGTCAAAATTAGGACAATGGCGCAAATATGAAAGGTTATCGAAGCGGCGTTCAAGCCAGAATCCTAAAGTGCAATCCAAGGGCATTTTATACGTCATGTAACAGCCACAGTCTCAATCTTGTGTTATCATATGCGGAAAAATCTACAGTAAAAGCACTCACATGTTTTCGTGTAATTCAAAGAATACGCATTATTTTTAGTGCATCCACTCATAAATAGGAAATCTTGTTGAACAAAATACTAAATGAAATTGTGAAGAAGCTTTCAGATACTCGATGGGAAAGTCGGGTGGAGAGTGTCAAAACTACGAGGGTAAGTCAATTATTATCCGCAATTTAGTTATATTTTTGCTTATTTTCGTAGTACTGTCGTTTTACGTTGATGACGCATGCTTTGTTTATTTGTTGTTATATCTTTGCAATTTTCTAGCTGCTAGGTCAGTCGATATCGCTGCACGTAAATCATGGCTGCTCCGCTGTCTATTTGCACCGAAGAGGAGCAACGTTTAGTGATCCGTTTTTTGTGGTCGGAAGGCGTATCATGGGCCGAAATTCATCGAAGACTTTCGATACAGTACGGGAACAGTGTTTTGCCACGACAGAGTGTCTACGAATGGATTGAAAAATTCCGAAAAGTTCTCTCAAGTGTTACGCACGATGAAGGAGCCGGGCTACCGTTTACCGCCGCAAATGGAGAAACCATTGAGCGTTCATATGAAATGATTCTCTTAGACAGACGATTAACTATTGACGAAGTGGCACATCGTCTGCAAATTAGTCACGGTTCTGCCTACGAAATCATCCACAACAGACTTGGATTTCATAAAGTTTTTGCAAGATGGGTCCCAAAACAACTCATACAGTTGCATAAACAAATGCGCTTGGACAGCTGCAAAAAACATTTGGATTGCTATGGTAACGAAGGGGACAACTTTTTAGACAGGATCATTACTGGTGACGAAACGTGGATCCATCATTACGAGCCGGAGAGTAAACGGCGGAGTATGGAATGGACACATCCAAATTCGCCGTGCAAGAAAAAGTTCAAGACCCAACCGTCCGCAGAAAAACTAATGCTTGCGGTTTTTTGGGACGCACAAGGTCGAGTACTGGAACATTATGGGGAAAGGGGCACAGCAATAAACAGTGTACGTTACAGTGAGATGCTTACTGCCAGGCTAAAGCCTGTAATTCGAAGCAAACGCCGAGGATTGCTGTCAAAAGGTATTGTGTTGTTGCACGACAATGTCCGTCCACATACTGTTACCCACACTGCTGAAACGCTCCAGAAACTGAAATTTTAAGTACTGGATCATCCTCCATTTAGTCCCGATCTTGCCCCTTCTGACTATCAGTTGTTTGGTCCACTCAAACAGGCATTAAGGGGGCGTCGATTTGTCTCGGACAAAGCAGTGAAAGAAGTGGTGCATTCCTGGCTCACAGCTCAACCAAGAACCTTCTTTTATGAGGGAATCAGGAAGCTTGTACAACGATGTACCAAGTGCGTTGAAACACAAGGAGACTATGTCGAAAAATGATGTTCTTGTAAGTTTCCTATTTGATTACAATAAAATTTTATAACTACTTTGCGGATAATAATTGACTTACCCTCGTATACGATACCAGACAAGACAAGTCAGAGATGCCCTTCTTGAGGTGAGCAACAGCACTGTTGAATCGAAAACAAAGAGCGAAGCACACTCGCTTGATGTGAACGAATTAGAAAGCTTTGAGTTTACTGTAGGCGTTGTCATACGGTATGACCTTCTCTTTGCCATTTACGCAGCAAGTAAGGCACTTCAAACAGAAAACACGGACGTGAAAGTAGCAACTAAATCCCTCGACAGTTTAGTGAAGTTTATTGAGAATTTCCGTGAAGAAAGTTTTGTTAATGTGCAGATAACAGCGAAAGAGATAGCTGAAAGTTTACAGATTGAACCAAAATTTGGAGGAAAGAGAATTGGCAAGAAGGCGAAGCAGTTTGATTATGAAGGCGACGACATAGTTTGCAGAGCCCAACGTTCAGAAGAGAAATACAAAATCAATTTTTTCTACCATGCCGTTGACACAGTGTTAAAACGTTGGAAAGAAACGTTTGGCCAAGTGAATAAGTATTCAGAAATATTCGGCTTTTTGTTTTCTCCAGGGCAAGAAGAGAAAATGTCGTGTAAAAACCTTGAGAAAGAGCTAAGTATAAGCATAAATGGTGAATGTTCGAAAGACACTGTTGCATCAGACCTATGTTAATATTGGAATACTTGAGTGACGTTGGAAATCCATTCCCCAATATTTATATTGCCTACAGAATTTGCTAACCTGTCAGCGACAGTCACCTCCGCTGAAATGAGTTTTTTCGTTTACAGCTTATCAAGAATTATTTTGGAAGCAACATCTCACAAAACGCCTGTCTTTTCTTGCCATGCTGTCAGAGGAACACGACATGGTTTCAGAAATGAATTTTGAAGATATTATTGATGTACTTACTCGTCAAAAAGTAAGGAAAAGAAGTTTTGTGTAAAATAGGTAAAGCAAAAAACCCTTAGTGTTTATAACCTACAACTCATTTAATTTCTTGTAAATATGGAGCACAGTTAAGTGATGAAAACATTTAAGTGTGTATACTGAACAACACTTGTGAATCTTCTTTGATTTTGAATTTCATGAAATTGGAAGGATTCCCATAACTAAATTAGTTTATCTTAATAGATATGGTAAGTTTAGTAATTACCATATGTATTAAGATTTTTTCTCCGAGTAATTGTTTTCCATCGCAACAGTAGGTCTATTGTTGTAACAATCTTTTGGTATATTGGTAGTACGAAAATGACGAAACTTAGAATTCTTTTGACGTGAGGACGGTGTATAACCTGTGTTGGCGGAGGGGAGGGGCGCTGGGAGGCGTGAGAGCCCCGCGAGGACTTTTTGCACATGGCTCCGCACCAGCTAAGCTCGGCCCTGTTGTTATTGCTTGCAAACTGTAGTCAAAATAATTCATTTGGTGTTGAAGAGTAATATTTGCACATATGAAATTTATACCTAACAGTTTTTAAGTGACTTAAGCAAACGTCTGAGCGATCTACATGTACAGTATCTTTTCTGCACGCAGCTGAAAGAATCTAATTTCAGAAAATATAAAGAGGTCTGTCATACGTTAAAATCATTATTTGAAAAACAGTGACGTTCTATACTTGTAGATATCTCATTTATATCAAATAAATTTTCAATATTGTCAATATTGTTTCTGTTGTACTTAGTTATCACCATACATAATACAAAACAAGTTTCCACTCGCTGTTTGTTGGAGCTGATCTCGGAAAAAGCAAAGACAAATTTCGATAATCTTTCCAACAGAAATTTTCGAAATAGATATTAGAATATTTAATCACTGACTTAACTGACATATCATGTGGAATGAATGAACAATTACTGATTCAAATGGGAAGTCAGCAGGCCGACTGGCATAAATGCAAAACAAATTTTACATATTTTGACGGCTAGGAGCCAAACTTTCAATAGAGTTCACAACAAAATCGGCGAGCTGTTGAAGACAGAATCCAAGCTTTAAACAAAGTCCACTCCGAAACTGCATAAAGAATGAAAATTTTTCATCGGTCCTTTACCAGCCAAAGAAACCTAGTCTCAAGTTACGTAATATAGGCTTCAGTTGTACGATATATTTTTAAATGCAGTAATAAGTATTACTAACACGGTCAGCCCAAAACACCGTCTTCACCCTCGCTGTCTGCTTCAGACGATTCTGAATCGTGAAGATTAATTATGAAAGGCTCCATCACCGAATCTCTGTCGATTTCCTCTTTTAAATCTTCCTGCAGTGTTTCTGAATGTCTGACGCAGTTTGCCCAAGCAGAGATAGTTACGTTGTTCACTGCTTCATGTGTGAGCTTCTCGACGTCAGCAATTCGAAAGGTGCTATTTCTTTCTGCGATATGGGCTTTAACTTGCGCTCGTACCAGCTCCAACCCAGGATATTTCCGAACGAGGGCACAAACTTGATAGTGGCGACCCCCCCTCTCCATTCGAGCGTTTGAGATAGGGCCAAAAAAATTAAAAAAAATCGGTTTTTCAAAAATAAGATCATTTTGTAGCGCAGATCTTTCTGAAGAGTTTGATATATAAAACATTTATGTTCCAGGAAATATAATACATGTTATTGGGTCTTAAGTGTGCCAAAGTACAGTGCCACGTCTCTTCACATAGCATTCTCCTATCGCACACCTCTATATTTCGCTCTGTGGAATTCAAACGTGTATATTTTGTAATGGAAGCCATCAAACCTAGATTCAGAACAGTCGAAATTAAAATGTCCTGTCGTGCCTCTTCTGCTCCCAGTCGGCCAGTTTGACATCCTATCCCCCCCTTTTTTTTAAAAAAAAAAAAAATCTCACATTTAACGTTGGGTGGGATTATTTGTAACCGGGGGAGCAAGAGCTCTTCAGAAAATTTGCGCTGTTTATTGCCTATTAGCCTATTAACTTTATCTTTTGTTTGACATAAAATAAAATATACCGTAGAAAACATAAAAACAGTAAAGGCGAGAGACAAGCAAGACAGTGCAGATTTCTTCAATCCTTAGGTCCCAGAATATTTTTCTTTATAATCTTACTACAACTTTACAGGGCGTGCTTTCCTTTCTGCGAAAGTATCTATTACCTCATGAAAGTACGTCAAACGTTTTGCTATATGAAAAATCAATATGTCGTTGTCTAATACTGAAAACATTCTTACTACGAATATTATTCGAGACTAGTGTGGTTTCTGGATTTGATTACGTCTATTTTGTCACTGTCTGCTAGATAAAACGAAACAGGCCTTTCTAATATTGCAGCAAGTGTAACGCACTCCAAATAAGCGAGACTGTTATGGTACAAATGGTCATTTTTATCTACCTCATTTACATAAATAACACTACAGAATATAGTTCACGAAGTACAAATATGAAATGCCTATTAGGCCAGCTACATGCAAAAGATTTATGTTAGGAAATAGTTTCACATTTCATTCAAACGTTCCAGTTTCTCAAGCTTGAGATAGAAAAGTAGTAGTACGAAATTCTTAAATAAATTTGGAATCATCATATTCTTGCATATAATTTGTGTGATGTCCCCGTGTCTTCTCTTTCCTCGTTTTAACAATCAATCTTGTCATCGCTAATTCTATAACTATTCCTGTAATCAAAACTTATTCTCTGGTTAACTTTACTAACCCTGCCAGACTCACCAGTTTAGTTATCCCGCGTTTATTCTCCGGTTAGGCACTGTTGAGTGTTCTTACAACTCGTTTTCCGCGCTATTCC